>NC_057809.1:528696612-528706059 GCF_018294505.1 Triticum aestivum | reverse complement strand
GTGGGCCGGGAGGGCCTCCCGCGGGCCGCGGCGGGCTTCGGTGGCGGCGGCGGCGACAGCCAACGGTGGCGTGCCATGTGGCGGCGGCGGGGCGGAGCGGACGCATCCGGCCGGATTCGGACGTGTCCGGCTGGTGCGGGGGCGATTTCTAGGGTTTCGGGGAGGAAGGAGATCCGAAAATCGGGGGGTTTAAATAGGCATAGAGGGAGCTAGGAGAGTCCAAATGAGGTGCGGTTTTCGGCCACGTGATCGTGATCGAACGCTATAGATGATGGAGCAGAGTTAGGTGGGTTTTGGGCCAAATGGAGGGGTGTTGGGCTGCAACACACACGAGGCCTTTTCGGTCCCTCGGTTAACCGTTGGAGTATCAAACGAAGTCCAAATGGTACGAAACTTGACAGGCGGTCTACCGGTAGTAAACCAAGGCCGCTTGGAAAGGCTCGGTCCAATCCGGAAATGTTTAATCCCCACACACGAAAGAAAGCTAGAAATGACCACCGGAGGAGAACGAAGCGCCGGAATGCAAAACAGACAACGGGAAAAATGCTCGAATGCATGAGATGAACACGTATGCAAATGCAATGCACATGATGACATGATATGAGATGCATGACAATGATAACAGCACATGGAGACAAAGACCCGAACCCGAGAAAATAAATTAACTTAACGTCGGAAACTGCAAGAGTTGGAGTACAAATTGGGAAAGTTACATCCGGGGTGTTACAACACTCCACCACTACGAAAAGATCTCGTCCCGAGATCTAGGACTGAAAGAACGCCGGGTACTCAGAACGGAGGTGATCCTCGCGTTCCCAGGTAGCTTCACAGCCGGAATGGTGTGACCACTTGACTTTGAGAAATTTGATTGACTTGTTGCGAGTCTTGCGTTCAGTCTCTTCAAGAATAGCAACTGGGTGCTCACGATAAGAGATATCTTCTTGGAGCTCAATGTCCTCGAAGTTGACAGTGCGGTCAGGAGTCTTGAAGCACTTTCGAAGCTGAGAGACATGGAACACGTCATGAACATTTGCAAAGTTTGAAGGAAGCTCGAGTTGATAGGCGAGGTCGCCTCTCTTGCTGACAATCTTGAAAGGTCCCACGTATCTGGGGGCAAGCTTCCCTTTGATACCGAAGCGATGAGTACCTTTCATAGGAGAGACGCGGAGGTAAACATGATCTCCGATCTCAAAAGCCAAAACACGATGCTTACTATCATAGTAGCTCTTCTGACGGGATTGGGCTGCTTTGAGGTTATCACGAATGACTTTGCACATTTCCTCTGCCTCTGTGATTAAGTCATTACCCAAAAGCTGACGTTCCCCGGTTTCGGACCAGTTGAGAGGGGTACGTCACTTCCTGCCATACAGAATTTCAAATGGGGCCTTGCCCGAACTTGCTTGAAAACTGTTGTTATAGGAGAATTCAGCATAAGGAAGACAATCCTCCCACTTCATGCCGAAGGAGATCACACAAGCCCTGAGCATATCTTCAAGAATCTGGTTGACACGCTCGACTTGACCGCTAGTTTGAGGATGGAAAGCTGTGCTGAAGCGGATGTTCGTGCCCATGGCCTTCTGAAAAGAATCCCAAAACTTCGAGGTAAAGATGCTGCCACGGTCTGAAGAGATCACTTGTGGAATACCGTGCAGAGAGACAATACGAGAGGTATAGAGTTCCGCCAATTGAGCTGCAGTGATCGACTCTTTGATAGGCAGAAAATGAGCCACTTTGGTGAGTTTGTCGATGACAACGAATATAGCATCATTGCCACGCTTGGACTTTGGAAACCCAGTCACGAAGTCCATTTCAATGTGGTCAAACTTCCATTCTGGAATGGCAAGAGGTTGGAGGAGACCTGCTGGCCTTTGGTGTTCTGCCTTCACTCTTCTGCAGACATCACATTCATTCACGAATTGAGCAATCTCGCGCTTCATTCGAGTCCACCAATAAGCTTGCTTGAGGTCCTGATACATCTTCGTGCTCCCAGGGTGGATGGAGAGGAGAGAATTGTGAGCCTCGTTCATGATCACTTTACGAAGGTCACCTTTGGGTACAACAATACAACCCTTGAAGAAAAGAGTGTCCTTGTTATCAAGGCGGTAGCACTTGTACTTGGACTGACTCTTGGCAATCCCAACCTTCACCTTTTTCACCATAGCATCAAGAAGCTGGGCTTGGCAAATCTGGTCTTCCAAGGTAGGAGAGACTAGAAGGTTGGCGAGGAAACCTTGAGGAACAACTTGCAGATTAAGTTTGCGGAAAGCTTCACAAAGCTCGGGTTGATAAGGCTTGAGAATCAGACTGTCGCAGTAAGCTTTCCTGCTCAAAGCGTCAGCAATCACATTGGCCTTGCCTGGAGTATACTCGATACTCGGATTATACTCTATAATCATTTCGACCCATTGAGTCTGCCTGACGTTGAGATTAGGCTGAGTGAAGATGTACTTGAGACTCTTGTGATCAATGAAAATGTCCACTTTTCTTCCCAATAGAAGATGTCTCCAAGTCAAAAGAGCATGCACAACTGCCGCCAACTCGAGATCATGAGTGGGGTAGTTCTTCTCATTAGGCTTCAACTGGCGAGAGATATAAGCAACAACTTTCTTCTCTTGCATCAATACTGCGCCAAGACCTTGGAGAGAGGCATCACAAAAGACCTCGTACGGCTTGGATTCATCAGGCGGAGTCAGAACTGGAGCAGTGATCAATTTCTCTTTCAAAGTGTTGAAAGCAATATCACACTCTGGAGACCAAACGTACTTGACGGGCTTCTGGAGAAGATTAGAGAGAGGCTTCACGATCTTAGAAAAGTTTTCAACGAATCTTTGGCAATAGCTTGCGAGACCGAGGAAGCTACACAGTTGCTTCATGTTCTGAGGAGGTTCCCAATTCACAATTGCAGACACCTTCTCAGGATTCACGACAATGCCCTTGGCAGAGATGATATGACCAAGATAAAGAACCTCATCGAGCCAAAATTCACACTTGGAGAACTTGGCATAGAACTGATGTTCCCTGAGCTTATCGAGAACCAAACGCAAGTGCTTGGCATGATCTTCCTTGTTCTTCGAGAAAACCAGAATGTCGTCGAGATAGACCAAAACGAAGTCATTGGTGTAGGCATTGAAGTTGAAGTTCATCATGCGGGAGAACGTCGGAGGAGCGTTGATGAGGCCAAAAGACATGACAGTGTATTCATATGAACCAAAACTTGTCCTGAAAGCCGTCTTGGGAATATCTTGCTCACGGATTTGAATCTGATGATAACCCATACGGAGATCAAGCTTAGAGAATACTTGGGCACCTTTGAGTTGTTCGAACAGCTCATTGATGTTGGGAAGTGGGTATTTGTTCTTGATGGTCTTCTTGTTCACTGGATGATAATCAACACAAAGTCGGTCCGTTCCATCCTTCTTCTTCACAAAAAGAACACCACAACCCCATGGAGAAGAACTAAGCCGGATGAGACCCATTTTCTCTTGAATATCGAGTTGCTTCTTCAGCTCCTTCAACTCTTTAGGTCCGAGCTTGTAAGGACGTTTGCACACAGGTTCCGTGCTAGGCTCAAGATCAATAACGTATTCAACTGGCCGGTGCGGAGGCATTCCTGGAAGCTCTTCTGGAAAGACGTCTTGATATTCGCAAACGACTGGAATTTGCGAGATGGCATCGAGTTCACCCTTCTCATTGAGAGAAAACAGACGGATGGTATTATCCCGAGCGGCAAAGACAATTACATCCTCAGACGAATGAGTCAATTGAATTTGCCTGGATGCACAATCAAGCTGAGCCTTGTGCTTAGAAAGCCAATCCATCCCGAGGATAAGATCAATATCCGAGTTACCAAGAACCATCGAAGAAGCCAGAAACTTGAAATCACCCATCATGATAGAAACATCCAGAATCTCGTGATTAGCGAGCAAACATTTACCCGGAGAGACAACTGCTAACGGTTTATGCATAACTTGGGAAGTCAACTCATGCTTAGATGCAAAAGGTTTCGAGATGAAGCAATGCGATGCACCAGTGTCAAAAAGAACTTTTGCAGGAACATCGTTAACAGGAAGGTTACCCATAATCACATCTGACGAGTCCTCTGCCTGGGCTGCGTTCATCAAGTTGACCTTGGCATGCTTGGGGTTATGCTTGACCACAGATGTACTTGCCGATCTGATAGGAGGAGGAGGAGGAAGACGCCTCTGGTTGAAACACTTGTTGGCATAGTGACCCTTCTGTTGGCACTTGTTGCACGTGACCTCTGAAAGCGGACGGTGATACGGAGCACTCGATCTTGGAGCTTGAGACGAAGTCTTGTTCTGAAAGCCAGGGTTGGGTGGGAGGGAAGAACCACTGCCACCTTTGCTCTTCTGCTAATACGGCTGACGGAACGGAGGAGGAGGAAGCCAATACTTCTGCTGCTTGGCCACTTGAGTAGAGGAAGAAGAAGTAACATCTCTGACTCGCTTCTTGGAAGCATCACACTTCAACTGAGCAGCCTCTTGCTTCAGTGCCATGTTATAGAACTCATCGTATCTCAAGGGCTCAAAGAGAACAAGAGCTAGCTGAATTTCTTCTCTGAGACCACCCCTGAACTGATATATCATGCTCTTCTCATCAGGTACGTCCTGCTTGGCAAAGCGGGCGAGCTTCTGGAACAACTTGTTGTAGTCATAGACAGACAAAGAGCCTTGCTTCAGGTTGCGGAATTCCTCACGCTTGCTTTCAACCACACTCTAAGGAATATGATGAGCTCGGAAATCTTGACGGAAATCATCCCAAGTGATAACACGTCCACCTCGGGAATCCTTGTACTGCTGGAACCATTCTGCAGCTTGACCTTTGAGTTGGAAGGAAGCAAACTTAACAAAGTCCTCAGGCCTGACGTTACTGCACTCGAAATGCTTGCACAGATCCACAAGCCAATCGTCAGCATCGGTTGCCTCAACACAATTGCTGAAAGTCTTTGGCCCGTTAGCAAGGAACTGGTTGAGTGAAGCAAAGTGATTCTGATTGCTGCCTTGATTCCCTTGGTTGCCTTGATTGCGCTCTTGAAGAATTTGCATGATCAACTGTGTGTTTGCATTGGTTACGGCCATCACAGCTTGCCATGCCTCCGGAGGAGGTGGAGGTGGTGACGGATCAGGATTCGGAGTCGTGCGCGTTGGAGGAGCCATCCTGAAGAGGTTGACTACCATTAGCACATTGATAGACAAATATTGAAGCTGAATCCAACGGAATGAAAATTGCAACATATAGTCTTCACATCCGAGCAAAATGAACGAATGCATTCCTCTTGAAATGGTCACATATCCATAAATTGAGAAGCCACGTAGAATTCAGGTAGAGAAATAAATCAACAAGGTACGGATCAAGAACGAATAATCGGTAAGAAATCCCAATCTCAAACCAATATCCGTGGAAGAAGAACTAGAGCTACTAGAATTCCCACCTATGAAACTCCCGAACCTTTCCGGTTATGCAATCAGGTGTTGGGGATACAGGGGAAGCATAATATCTCACCCAAACTAGCAAATCCTACATCCAGCTGTATCCATCCTTCAACACATAACCAAGAAACCTTCGGAAACCATCTACCTCAACCTTCGAAAAGCATCCGTTATACAAGTTATGGCGATACTCCCAAACTCCCGCCCCAGTACTGGGTGGCGTCGAGGTTATCTCACCAACGAACTGCATAACAGAGATTTTCGATGTCGGCGTACTAAGCTCATGTATTCTAGAACTGCAACGATAAAATTATGATGACAACACCTCAGAGCTCAACTCCCCGGGACACTTCCACTAAACCCCTGACAGGAGGCACCAAGACAATGTTCTCATCATAAAACCATCGGAACGATTCCAAGATACCCGCGTGATCCTAAAATTTTTTTAGTGAAATTTGAGAAGAGAAGAGTCAAAACTCTACGTCAGGATGCCTTACCAGAGCGATGAGGAGACTGGGAAGTAAAAAGAATTCCTAAACTCTCCGATATATAATTCCTAAATGACTCAAATCATTTTTCTAGACACAACTCGGCCGCTAAAAACGATCAAGCAATGGGGCTCCTAAGGTCGGGGAAGGCTCTGATACCAACTTGTAACACCCTCGATGCGACTATATCTCCCACGTGTCGAGGCACGACTTAGAGGCATAATCGCATTGAAGGCATATGTTGCAAGTTAGGCAATCTTCACAACATCCCATGGAATATAATAATGAAAGGGGATATAACATAGTTGGCTTACACTCGCCACGTCAATCAAGTACATAAACAACATTACATCATGCAAACACTCATGCCCGACTACGACACCAAAATAAAAGAGAACCCAACATGCGACACGGTCCCAATCACCCCCAACTGGGCACCACTACTGATCATCGGGAAAGGAAACATAGTAACATTGAGAGTCCTCGTCGAACTCCCACTTGAGCTCATACGCGTCTCCTGGAGCGGAATCATCAGGCCCTGCATCTGGTGTAATAGTAAACTGTGAGCCACAGGGACTCGGCAATCTCGCACCCTCGCGATCAAGACTATTTAAGCTTATAGGTATGGCAAGGTAGAAATATGTGGAGCTGCAGCAAGCGACTAGCAAGTATGGTGGCTAACTTATTCGCAAAAGAGAGCGAGAAGAGGAGGCAAAGCGCGAGCAAGAAACTAGAGAGCAACCTGCGCAAACATTACCCCAACACCGTGTCCACTTCCCGGACTCCGCCGAGAAGAGGCCATCACGGTAACACACTCAGTTGATTCATTTTAATTAAATTAAGGTTCGAGTTATCTACAACCAGACATTAACAAATTCCCATCTGCCCATAACCGCGGGCACGACTTTCGAAAGTTCAATCCCTGCAGGGGAGTCCCAACTTAGCCCATGACAAGCTCTCACGGTCAACGAAGGAATAGACCTCCTCCCAAGATGTTCCGATCAGACTTGGTATCTCGGTTCTTCAAGACACTTCGACAGGTTAAAGCAAGACCAGCAACACCGCCCGAATGTGCCGACAAATCCCGATAGGAGCTGCACATATCTCTTTCTCAGGGCACACTCAGATTGTCCAAACTTCCGGTAGGCCAACCCAGAGTTGCCCCTGGTAGCCACCGGCGGCTGACGGTTTGGACCAACACTCAGAGGAGCACTGGCCCGGGGGGGTTAAAATAATGATGACCCTTGAGTCTGCAGAACCCAAGGGAAAGAAAAGGCTAGGTGGCAAATGGTAAAACCAAGGTTGGGCATTGCTGGAAAAGCTTTAATCAAGGCGAACTATCAAGGGATTCCCATTATAACCCAACCGCATAAGGAACGCAAAATCCGGGAACATAACACCGATATGACGGAAACAAGGGTGGCAAGAGTGGAACAAAACACTAGGCGAGAGGCTGAGCCTTCCACCCTTTACCAAGTATATAGATGCTTTAAGATAACATAGCAATATAATGATATCCCAACAAGTAAATAAAAGTTCCAACAAGGAACGGCCTCCAATCTTCACGTGCAACTAGCAACGCTATAAGAGGGGCTGAGCAAAGTGGTAACATGGCCAATCAACGGTTTGCTAGGACAAGGTGGGTTAGGGGTTTGACATGGCAATTTGGGAGGCTTGAAAGCAAGTGGTAGGCATCGTAGCAATGGCATAGCAAAAGAGCGAGCAAACTAGCATAGCAAAGATAGTAGTGATTTTGAGGGTATGATCATCTTGCCTGCACAGTTGTCAGAGTTGACTGGATCCTCGAAAGCAAACTCAACGGGCTCCTTGTTAGCGAACTCGTCTCCTGGCTCTACCCAAACAAGACAAACAAGCAACAAGGATACAATCAACCATGTGCAAGGATCAAGCAATATGATGCAATGATGATATGCTATGCGGGATGCGATGCGGGATGCAAAATGCAAGATATGACAGGAAATGCATGAACCTGGCCTCAACTTGGAAAACCAAGTGTGCCACTGGAAAGATGAGATGAAATCGCTTGAAGACAATATAAAGAACGCCGGAATCGGAGTTACGGTTTGGAAATGGCAAGCGATTCAAAAATGACACCGGTCTGCGATTTACAGCAAGTAGGCATCTAAATGCAATGAGATGAACATGCTACAGCAACCAAACATGACAACAAAATACATGGCAGAGATGTATACGAGATGCTTAGCAAAAGTCTAGCACTGAGCTACGGCCAAATCATCCATTAACAGGTTCAAACAAGCATGGCAAAAATGCATATGGCAAACAGATCTCAGACTTAGTGAAATTAACACTTGTCTGGAATTCCAGATCAGGTAGCCCTCTTCGGAGCAACAAAACTACATGTTACAGGATCTGAACATGGCAAAGTAAAGCATGTCATGGAGATACTCAAAGAGCTTAACAAAAGTCCCTTAGTGACCTTGAGCCAAAAGGGATCAGAAAATACAATTGCAAGCATGTGAACATAGCAAAAACATAATCAGTTTTCAGACTTAGTGAAAACTGATACATGCTGAAACATAACTCAAGTAGGCATGTTTACGAGCTCGATGCACTCACTACGATGCAAGTCATGGCAAGAAAAGCATACACCCAACAAGAAGGCACAAAATTCAAGCTAGACATGGCAAGAACAATAGCGTAGTAAGCACGGATCAACTACAACATCACCGGCAAAAATTACAAACAAGTTGACAATCTGCCCAGATTCGCAAAGTAGCAAAAGTAGAGCTCGATTGACTCAAGCTAGGGTGCTCCATAATTGCAAACAAAGACATGGATGGATAGATCACTACAAGATTAACAAAACATCCTTACTGATCATCCTCAAAAGAGGCACGGATCAATAGGAAACAACATGAACATATGGCATCATGAGATAACCAGCTCAAGGACTTAGTGGAATTGCTAAGTCCCTGAAAATAGAATTACCAAGTGCACCACTTTGCAAGCTTGCACAAGTCACCACACACATCACAAAAATACATGGGTTGCACCTCTGGAAAGATGACAAAACCCTTAACAAAACACAAGTAGAGCATCAGGGCATATCATGCACACATTAATCATGACAAAAATGACAAAAACCTAAATGGAGTAGCAGATCTGACAATTATCTCAAGTAGCCCTCTTCTAACAGCATTTCGAGCATCAAGATGAACTCAAATGAAAATGATTCAATGTAATGAAATGCTGTACTGTCTGAGATGAACATTTTGATATGCTATATGCATGAATTAAAGCTACGGATGCAAAGTTACGGAGCCACAAACATGAGCATATGGACTGAAAATATCAGGGACTTAGAAAAAAACAACCCTCAGATCTAGGGTTTGACCGGCGCGCGAACCGAGGCGGCGGCGGGCACTGTTCACGACCGGCGGATCCGAGGTCGCCGCGGCCGGCGAGGGCGAGGCGAGTCCAGAGAGGTCGCCGGGGTGGCGGAGCTCGTCGGGGCGGTGGCCGGAGTG
>NC_057809.1:528690554-528696280 GCF_018294505.1 Triticum aestivum | reverse complement strand
GGAAGGAGATCCGAAAATCGGGGGGGGGGGGTGTTTAAATAGGCATAGAGGGAGCTAGGAGAGTCCAAATGAGGTGCGGTTTTCGCCCACGCGATCGTGATCGAACGCTCTAGATGATGGAGCAGAGTTAGGTGGGTTTTGGGCCAAATGGAGGGGTGTTGGACTGCAACACACACGAGGCCTTTTCGGTCCCTCGGTTAACCGTTGGAGTATCAAACGAAGTCCAAATGGTACGAAACTTGACAGGCGGTCTACCGGTAGTAAACCAAGGCCGCTTGGCAAGTCTCGGTCCAATCCAGAAATGTTTAATCCCCACACACGAAAGAAAGCTAGAAATTACCACCGGAGGAAAACGAAGCGCCGAAATGCAAAACGGACAACGGGAAAAATGCTCGAATGCATGAGATGAACACGTATGCAAATGCAATGCACATGATGACATGATATGAGATGCATGACAACGACAACAACACACGGAGACAAAGACCCGAACCCGAGAAAATAAATTAACTTAACGCCGGAAATGGCAAGAGTTAGAGTACAAATTGGGAAAGTTACATCCGGGGTGTTACAGTCCTCCAACGCGCACGACTCCGAATCCTGATCCGCCACCACCTCCACCTCCTCCGGAGGCATGGCAAGCTGTGATGGCCGCTACTAATGCAAACACGCAGTTGATCATGCAAATTCTTCAAAAGCGCAATCAAGCGAATCAAGGCAATCAAGGCAATCAAGGCAACAATCAGAATCACTTTGCTACACTCAACCAGTTCCTTGCTAACGGGCCAAAGACTTTCAGCAATTGTGTTGAGGCAACTGATGCTAACGATTGGCTCGTGGATCTGTGCAAGCATTTCGAGTGCAGTAACGTCAGGCCTGAGGACTTTGTCAAGTTCGCTTCCTTCCAACTCAAAGACCAATCTGTAGAATGGTTCCAGCAGTACAAGGATTCCAAAGGAGGCCGTGTGATTACCTGGGATGAATTCCGTCAAGACTTCAAAGCTCATGGTATCCCTCAGAGCGTGGTTGAAAGCAAGCGTGAGGAATTCCGCAACCTGAAGCAAGGCTCTTTGTCTGTCTATGACTACAACAAGTTGTTCTAGAAGCTCACCCGCTTTGCTAAGCAGGACGTCCCTGACGAGAAGAGCATGATATATCAGTTCAGGGGTGGTCTCAGAGAAGAAATCCAGCTAGCTCTTGTTCTCTTTGAGCCCTTGAGGTACGATGAGTTCTACAACATGGCATTGAAGCAAGAGGCTGCTCAACTGAGGTGTGATGCTTCCAAGAAGCGAGTCAGAGATGCTACTCCGTCTTCCTCTACTCAAGTGGCTAAGCAGCAGAAGTATTGGCTTCCTCCTCCATTTCGTCAGCCGTATCAGAAGAGCAAAGGTGGCAGTGGATCTTCCCACCCACCCAACTGTGGCTTTCAGAACAAGACTTCGTCTCAAGCTCCAAGATCGAGTGCTCCGTACCACCGTCCGCTTTCAGAGGTCAGATGCAACAAGTGCCAACAAAAGGGTCACTATGCCAACAAATGCTTCAATCAGAGGCGTCTTCCTCCTCCTCCTGTGAGATCAGCAAGTACAGTTGTGGTCAAGCATAACCCCAAGCACGCCAAGGTCAACTTGATGAATGCAGCTCAGGCAGAGGACTCGTCAGATGTCATCATGGGTAACCTTCCTGTTAACGATGTTCCCACAAAAGTTCTTTTTGATACTGGTGCATCGCATTGCTTCATCTCGAAACCTTTTGCATCTAAGCATGAGTTGACTTCCCAAGTTATGCATAAACCGTTAGCAGTTGTCTCTCCGGGTAAATGTTTGCTCGCTAACCATGAGATTCCGGATATTTCTATCATGATGGGTGATTTCAAGTTTCTGGCTTCTCCAATGGTCCTTGGTAACTCGGATATTGATCTTATTCTCGGGATGGATTGGCTTTCTAAGCACAAGGCTCAGCTTGATTGTGCAGCCAGACAGATTGAATTGACTCATTCATCTGAGGATGTAATTGTCTTTGCCGCTCGGGATAATACCATCCATTTGTTTTCTCTCAATGAGAAGGGTGAACTCGATGCCATCTCGCAAATTCCAGCCGTTTGCGAATACCAAGACGTCTTTCCAGAAGAGCTTCCAGGAATGCCTCCGCACCGGCTAGTTGAATTCGTCATCGATCTTGAGCCTAGCACGGAACCTGTTTGCAAACGTCCTTACAAGCTCAGACTTGAAGAGTTGAAGGAGCTGAAGAAGCAACTCGATATTCAAGAGAGAATGGGTCTCATTCGGCCTAGTTCTTCTCCGTGGGGCTGTGGTGTTCTTTTTGTGAAGAAGAAGGATGGAACGGACCGACTTTGTGTTGATTACCGTCCATTGAACAAGAAGACTATCAAGAACAAGTACCCACTTCCCAACATCAACGAGCTATTCGAACAACTCAAAGGTGCCCAAGTATTCTCCAAGCTTGATCTCTGTATGGGTTATCATCAGATTCGAATCCGTGAACAAGATATTCCCAAGACGGCTTTCAGGACAAGCTATGGTTCATATGAATACACTGTCATGTCTTTTGGCCTCGTCAACACTCCTCCGACTTTCTCTCGCATGATGAACTTCATCTTCAACCCCTACACCAATGACTTCGTTTTGGTCTATCTCGACGACATTCTAGTCTTTTCGAAGAACAAGGAAGATCATGCCAAGCATTTGCGTTTGGTGCTCGATAAGCTCAGGAAACACCAATTCTACGCCAAGTTCTCCAAGTGCGAATTTTGGCTCGATGAGGTTCTTTATCTTGGTCATATCATCTCTGCCAAGGGCATTGCGATGAATCCTGATAAGGTGTCCGCAATTGTGAATTGGGAACCTCCTCAGAACGTGAAGTAACCCCGTAGCTTCCTCGGTCTCGCAAGCTATTGTAGAAGGTTCGTGGAGAACTTTTCTAAGATCGCGAAGCCTCTCTCAAATCTTCTCCAGAAGCACATCAAGTACGTTTGGTCTCCGGAGTGTGACATTGCTTTCAACACTTTGAAAGAGAAATTGGTCACTGCTCCAGTTCTGACTCCCCCTGATGAATCCAAACCATATGAGGTCTTTTGTGATGCATCTCTCCAAGGTCTTGGTGCAGTTTTGATGCAAGAGAAGAGAGTTGTTGCTTATACCTCTCGCCAGTTGAAGCCCAATGAAAAGAACTACCCCACTCATGACCTCGAGTTGGCGGCAGTTGAGCATGCTCTCTTGACTTGGAGCCATCTCTTATTGGGAAGAAAAGTGGACATCTTCACTGAACACAAGAGTCTCAAGTACATCTTCACTCAGCCTAATCTCAACCTCAGGCAGACTCGATGGGTCGAAATGATTCAAGAGCATAATCCGAGTATCGAGTATACTCCAGGCAAGGCCAATGTGATTGCTGACGCATTGAGCAGGAAGGCTTATTGCAACAGTCTGATTCTCAAGCCTTATCAACCCGAGCTTTGTGAAGCTTTCCGCAAACTTAATCTGCAAGTTGTTCCTCAAGGTTTCCTCGCCAACCTTCAAGTCTCTCCTACCTTGGAAGATCAGATTCGCGAGGCTCAACTTCTTGATGCTATGGTGAAGAAGGTGAAGATTGAGATTGCCAAGAGTCAACCTAAGTACAAGTGCTACCGACTTGATGACAAGGATACTCTCTTCTTCGAGGATCGTATTGTCGTGCCTAGAGGTGACCTTCGTAAAGTGATCATGAACGAGGCTCACAATTCTCTCCTCTCCATCCACCTTGGGAGCACGAAGATGTATCAAGACCTCAAACAGGCTTATTGGTGGACTCGAATGAAGCGCGAGATTGCTCAGTTCGTGAATGAATGGGATGTCTGCAGAAGAGTGAAGGCAGAACACCAAAGGCCAGCTGGTCTCCTCCAACCTCTTGCCATTCCAGAATGGAAGTTCGACCACATTGAGATGGACTTCCTGACTGGGTTTCCAAAGTCCAAACGTGGCAATGATGCTATATTCGTTGTCATCGACAAACTCACTAAAGTAGCTCACTTTCTGACTATCAAAGAGTCTATCACGGCAGCTCAATTGGCGGAACTCTATACCTCTCGAATTGTCTCGCTGCACGGTATTCCACAGGTGATCTCTTCAGACCGTGGCAGCATCTTTACCTCAAAGTTTTGGGATTCTTTTCAGAAGGCCATGGGCACCAACATCCGCTTCAGCATAGCTTTCCACCCTCAGACTAGCGGTCAAGTTGAGCGTGTCAATCAGATTCTTGAAGATATGCTCAGGGCTTGTGTGATCTCCTTCGGCATGAAGTGGGAGGATTGTCTTTCATATGGTGAATTCTCCTACGAGAACAGTTTTCAAGCAAGTTCGAGCAAGGCCCCATTTGAAATTCTGTATGGCAGGAAGTGTCGTACCCCTCTCAACTGGTCTGAAACCGGTGAACGCCAGCTTTTGGGTAATGACTTAATCACAGAGGCAGAGGAAATGTGCAAAGTCATTCAAGATAACCTCAAAGCAGCCCAATCGCGCTAGAAGAGCTACTATGATAGTAAACACCGTGATTTGGCTTTCGAGATCGGGGATCATGTTTACCTCCGCGTCTCTCCTATGAAAGGTACTCGCCGTTTCGGTATCAAAGGGAAGCTGGCCCCTAGATACGTGGGACCTTTCAAGATCGTCAGCAAGAGAGGCGATCTCGCCTATCAACTCGAGCTTCCTTCAAACTTTGCAAATGTTCATGACGTCTTCCATGTCTCTCAGCTTCGAAAGTGCTTCAAGACTCCTGACCGCACCGTCAACTTCGAAGACATTGAGCTCCAAGCAGATCTCTCTTACCGTGAGCACCCCGTTGCTATTCTTGAAGAGACTGAACGCAAAACTCGCAACAAGTCAATCAAATTCCTCAAAGTCAAGTGGTCACACCATTCCGACCGTGAAGCTACCTGGGAACGCGAGGATCACCTCCGTTCTGAGTACCCGGTGTTCTTTCAGTCCTAGATCTCGGGACGAGATCCTTTCGTAGTGGTGGAGTGTTGTAACACCCCGGATATGATTTACCCAATATGTATTCCAACTCTTGCCGTTTCCGGCGTTAAGTTATTTTATTTTCTCGGGTTCGGGTCTTTGTCTCCGTGTGTTGTTGTTGTCATGCATCTCATATCATTTCATCATGTGCATTGCATTTGCATACGTGTTCATCTCATGCATTCGAGCATTTTTCCCGTTGTCCGTTTTGCATTCCGGCGCTTCGTTCTCCTCCGGTGGTCATTTCTACCTTTCTTTCGTGTGTGGGGATTAAACATTTCCAGATTGGACCGAGACTTGCCAAGCGGCCTTGGTTTACTACCTGTAGACCGCCTGTCAAGTTTCGTACCATTTGGACTTTGTTTGATGCTCCAACGGTTAACCGAGGGACCGAAAAGGCCTCGTGTGTGTTGCAGCCCAACACCCCTCCATTTTGGCCCAAAACCCACCAAAACCCTCTCCATCATCTAGAGCGTTCGATCACGATCACGTGGCCGAAAACCACACCTCATTTGGACTCTCCTAGCTCCCTCTATGCCTATATAAACACACCCTCCTCAAAATTCGCGGATCCCAACTTCCAAACCCTAGCCCCGCTCCATCCGTGCGGCCGAACAACGTCCGGGCCGCACCGGACACGTCCGCCCGATCCGCCGCCGCCAATCCCGTGCTGCCACGTGGTGGGAACCGCCCCACATCGCCGCCAGCGCCGCCGGC
>NC_057809.1:528668111-528690162 GCF_018294505.1 Triticum aestivum | reverse complement strand
CCGAGCCTGCCTCGTCCCCACCCGATCTGTGCGCCATTGCCGGCCCCGCCGCGCCGGCGAGGCTCCGCCGCCCGAACCGGCCACTGCTCCGCCGCCCACCGCCCCATGGCCGGCGTCCCTCACCGCCGCCGTCCGCCTCCTCTCCGTCCTCGTCCGACTCCGGCCGGCCACCGCGGCCATGAACTCCGGCCACCTCGCCCACCGGCGTCATCCCCACTCCTGCGAACCTCGTAAAACGCGCCCGGCCAGATCTGGATCCGGATCTTGCCTCGGTTGACTTTCCGTCCCTAACCCTAAATTTTTGGCTATGTTCATCGCATCGTAACTTTGCATCTGTAGCTCCGTTTTGGGCATATAGCATATCAAAATGTTCGTCTCAGAGAGCACATCATTTCATCTCATTGCATCATTTTCATTTGAGTTCATCTTGATGTCCGAAATGTTGTTAGAAGGATGCTATTTGAGATAATTGTCAGATCTGCTGCTCCAATTAGATTTTTGTCATTTTTGCCATGATTATTGTGTGCATGATATGTCCAGAAGCTCTACATGTGTTTTGTTATATGTTTTTCCATCTTTCCAGTTGTGCCATCCATGTATTTTTGTGATGTGTGTGGTGACTAGCACAAGCTTGCAAAGTGGTGCATTTGTTAATGCTGATTTCAGGGACTTAGCAATTCCACTAAGTCCTTGATCTGTTTATCTCATTATGCCATATGTTCATGTTGTTTCCTAGTGATCCGTGCCTCTTTTGAGGATGATCAATAAGGATGATTTGTAAATCTGGTAGTGCTCTATCCATCCATGTCTTTGTTTGCAATTATGGAGCACCCTAGATTGAGTCAATCGAGCTCTACTTTTGTCATTTCGTGAATCTGGGCAGATTGTCTACTTGTTAGTGATTTTGCCGATGATGTTGTAGTTGATCCGTGCATGCTATGTTATTGTTCTTGCCATGTCTAGCTTGCATAATGTGTATTCTTGATGGGTGTATGCTTAGATTATCATGACATGCTCTGTAGTGAGTGCATCGAGGTCGTAAACATGCCTACTTGATATCTGTTTCAGCATGCTCCAGTTTTCACTAAGTCTGAGAACTGTTTATGTTTTTGCCATGTTCACATGCTTGCAAATGTACTTTTTGATCCCTTTTGGCTCAAGGTCACTAAGGGACTTTTGTTAAGCTCTTTGAGTAGCTCCATGCCATGCTTTATTTTGCCATGTTCAGGTTCTGTAGCATATAGTTTTCGTGCTCCAAAGTGTGCTGTCTGTTCTGAAATTCCAGACAAGTGTTAATTTCACTAAGTCTGAAATCTGTTTACCAAATGCATTTTTGCCATGCTTGTTTGAACCTGATAATGGATGAATTGGCCGTAGCTCAGTGTTCCTCTTTTGTTAAGCATCATGAATGGTTTCCTTCCATGTATTTGGTTGCCATGTTTGGGTGCTGTAGCATGTTCATCTTGTTGCATTTAGATGACTACTTGCTGTAAATCGCAGATCGGTGCCATATTTGAATTGCTTGCCATTTCCAAACCGTGACTCCGATTCCGGCGTTCTTTATATCGTTTTCAAGCGATTTCATCTCATCTTTCCAGTGGCACACTTGGATTTCCAAGTTGAGGCCAGGTTCATGCATCTCTTGTCAAATCTTGCATATGCATCCCGCATCGCATCCCGCATAGCATACCATCTTTGCATCATGTTGTTTGAGTTGTGCACATGGTTGATTGCGTTCCTCTTACTTGTTTGTCTTGTTTGGGTAGAGCCGGGAGACGAGTTCGCTAACGAGGAGCCCGTTGAGTTTGCTTTCGAGGATCCAGTCAACTCTGACAATGTTGCAGGCAAGATGATCATACCCTCGAAATCACTTCTATCTTTGCTTTGCTAGATGCTCGCTCTTTTGCTATGCCTATGCTACGATGCCTACCACTTGCTTATCATGCCTCCCAAATTGCCTTGTCAAACCTCTAACCCACCATGTCCTAGCAAACCGTTGATTGGCTATGTTACCGCTTTGGTCAGCCCCTCTTATAGCGTTGCTAGTTGCAGGTGAAGATTGGAGACCGTTCCTTGTTGGAACACTATTTTACTTGTTGGGATATCATTATATTGCCATGTTATCTTAATGCATCTATATACTTGGTAAAGGGTAGAACGCTCGGCCTCTCGCCTAGTGTTTTGTTCCACTCTTGCCGCCCTAGTTTCCGTCATATCGGTGTTATGTTCCCGGATTTTGCGTTCCTTACGCGGTTTGGTGATAATGGGAACCCCTTGATAGTTCGCCTTGAATAAAGCTTTTCCAGCAATGCCCAACCTTGGTTTTACCATTTGCCACCTAGCCTCTTTTTCCCTTGGGTTTCCGGAGCCCGAGGGCCATCTTATTTAAACCCCCCCGGGCCAGTGCTCCTCTGAGTGTTGGTCCACCTCGTCAGCCGCCGGTGGCTACCAGGGGCAACTCTGGGCTGGCCTATCGGAAGTTTGGACAATCTGAGTGTGCCCTGAGAACGAGATATATGCAGCTCCTATCGGGATTTTTCGGCACATTCGGGCGGTGTTGCTGGATGGGTTTTAACTTGTCGAAGTGTCTTGTAGAACCGGGATACCGAGCCTGATCGGAATGTCTCGGGAGAAGGTCTATTCCTTCATTGACCATGCGAGCTTGTCATGGGCTAAGTTGGGACCCCCTGCAGGGATTGAATTTTCGAAAGCCGTGCCCGCGGTTATGGGCAGATGGGAATTTGTTAATGTCCGGTTGTAGATAACTCGAACCTTAACTTAATTAAAATGAATCCACTGTGTGAGTTACCGTGATGGTCTCTTATCGGCGGAGTCCGGGAAGTGAACACGGTGTTGGAGTAATGCTTGTCGCAAGTTGTTCTCTAGTTACTCGTTCGCGCTTTGCTATCTCTTCTCGCTCTCTTTTGCGAATAGGTTAGCCACCATACATGCTAGTCGCTTGCTGCAGCTCCACATATTTTACCTTGCCTTTCCTATAAGCTTAAATAGTCTTGATCGCGAGGGTGCGAGATTGCTGAGTCCCTGTGGCTCACAGTTTACTTCCAAACCAGATGCAGAGCCAGACGACTCCGTTCCAGATGACGCGTTAGAGCTCAAGTGGGAGTTCGACGAGGACTCATGCCGTTACTATATTTCTTTCCCTGATGGTCAGTAGTGGTGCCCAGTCGGGGTGATCGGGACCGTGTCGCATGTTGGGTTGGTCTTTTATTTTGGCACCATAGTCGGGCCATGAGTGATTGGTTGATGTAATGCTATTTATGTACTTTGTGTGACGTGGCGAGTGTAAGCCAACTATGTTACTTATCCCCTTATTATGTATTACGTGGATGTTGTGATGATTGTCTAACTTGCGACATTGCTTTCAATGCGGTTATGCCTCTAAGTCATGCCTCGACACGTAGGAGATATAGCCGCATCGAGGGCGTTACAGTGTACTCATTTTGTTTCTTACTGAAATGGAAAAGAAAACAACAAAGATTAGTATTTGTTTGCTTTAAGACGTCAAATATTTTTTCATTGTGATTTGTAATTCATTTTTTTATTAAATGCATGTTGAGCTAGCATTATCTTTATTGCCTAGAAAATTTGCTATAGGCCGTAGCGAATAACATCTGAAGGCGGTTGTCACCCTTTTCCCTTGCTGCTGGCGTTTTTGCTTGGTTTTATGGTTCTTAGAATGTCGTTGTACTACTAAGCTAACATAGCTTGCAAAAATATCTTATATTGTGGGACAGTGGGGGTATGTTTTAGGCTAAGAAGAAGCGGCGCTGGCACTGAAGAACATCATTTTATCTTTAGAGATCTCAAAAATTTTGGAGAGTCTGATGTGTTACAAATTAATATTGTATATAAGGAGAATAGTAGGAGAAGATCAGCAGTTGTGTATGTGTAAGTTTTACTGAGGTATTTTTTTTCTTGCAAGATCCTAACCATTTATCCATTTGCTCCCTAGATTCGTTTACTGATTGTAAATTGCTTAATTTCCTTGCACATAAAAAGAAAATATGCTTGGATTTGTGAAACAACCATATTTTTGTGTACAATGGTGAAAGAGCTACATTGTTATATTGCTCTCTGGTTCAATTTCCTCTATTCCATTGGTGAAAGGAAACGTGAACACTACACAAACTCTTTAGGCTTGCCAAAATATAAGGATGATCTTGTTGTCATGAGCAAAACTAGATGTACCCGGTAAGGATGGAGGCAAGATTACCTCTCCGACAAGGCCCCAGAACAGTCACCATCCCGGTTAAAGAGCACCGGAAATTTGGAGAGGGCTCCACCGCCTTTTGCGCGAGAAGGAGCAGACCTCAGCCGCGGTCAACAATTGTGGCCACTTACAGAGCGAGGTGAGTATGATTGGCCAAATTAACTTAACTCAGCTATTTTTTGGCACTGCTCAAGAAGGCCGTTGATCTTCTTAGCTGACAATACCAATTAGACTAATTTATTGTAGTTTTATGAACATGGAGTTTGTTAATCACCTCTGTGTTTTTATTGAAGATTAAGAAGTGTATAATATATATGCAATGTTTTTTCCTGGACATTTAACAAAATATGAAATAAGCAAACATATAGTGGTCCAAGTTGACGAAGTAGAGTTGATGGCCCTTTGGTTTTTGATCAATGTATATATCTTTGTTATCATGTGGCAATGCATGGCAAACGTACATGTCTTAAAGAACAATTTATGACCTTTCATTTTCGTTCTTATGATATAATATAAAGTTCAGTGTTACTTTCATTC
Organism: Triticum aestivum; assembly: GCF_018294505.1. NCBI lineage: Eukaryota > Viridiplantae > Streptophyta > Magnoliopsida > Poales > Poaceae > Triticum > Triticum aestivum. The sequence continues at coordinate 528,685,394 of NC_057809.1, read as the reverse complement.
TATTTTATGGTAATGATGCATTGGATATATTTTAGTGTACATCCCATAGCCTCAACATTTGCACCGTAGCTTCACACCACCGTCTCGCCGTGCTTACTGCAGCCCGGCATCTCGCCTTCTTCCCGTGCACAACTGAAGCTTCATTGGCCTACATACACTACCCTAGACAATCTAAACTGCATGCATCACTAAAAACAAACATGCAGAAACATTGAAATCAAGATTAAGTCCCAACTGCCCGCCCGCACATGACGGCAACGGCGGCCAGGCCGGGGTTGCGCCAGCTATGACGGCTGGCATCCCCAACCATGCTCGCCCGCCTACCCGCAGGCCAGCACGCTCGCTCACCGACGGCCAACACACAAGCCAGCACAAGGCTGCGGTGACCCGTCAGCGCGCCCACGGTTGCATGCGGCTTTGGCCAGCAGGTACATGTGGTGGTCGCGCGAGGTCGTTAGGCGCCTCCCCCACCATCGTCCACGCTGTCAGCAGCCTCCTCTGCTCACCTCATCATCGTCGCGAGCCACCTCCTCCCTTGCGCTGGCATCGTTCCATGCTCCACGTGAGAGAGGCGAGAAAGAAAGATTGGGTGGTTGCAGGTGCGACCGAGTGGGTACCCGGGCGTGACCGTAGCCCATCCTGCCCCTAGATTTGAGATGGGTCTAAGGTATATCGGCCAGTCCGGACATTTACGGATAAAGTGAGGGTCTGGTTGGGTCACTCATTTTTGACCGGGCACTGACCGGGGCGGACGTTTCAGATGTTTAGGGAGAAAGTAGGAGGGTCGGCAGTAGATGCTGCAAGTTATTAAGAAGCTAAGAATTTGATAGATCACTCTATGGCCCTATTGTTGAGGAGGTAAAGGAGTCCATGCGATCAACAGAGGAGTTCTGTGTGACACGGGTGAGACGCTCGGCTAATGGAGATGCTCATTGGCTAGCGAAGGAGGCTTGTGCGAATAGTTTTATTTTATTCGACTCAAAACATGTTGAGATGAATGAATACAACACACCCACTTCAGCTAAGAAAAACTTTAGTTAGAATGGGTTTTGTTTTATTCATTCATCTATCTGAGACCAAAACGTCACAAATACAATCCAGATAACATTATTGTGTTTGACAGTAGATGTGTGTTAGTTGATTATTAAAAAATATATTAGCTGAGATGACATTGTTCTTAGTTATTTAGCTCCGTGAGTAGAATTTTAAATTTTATTAAAAGCCCGTGGCAACGCACGGGCGTTCTACTAGTTATAGGTAGTCTCAAAGTTTTTAGTCTTTTCATCAACATTTCCAAGGAGTCCTTCACTTCAATTAGGAGGGTAATAAAAATAATGATTTTCATCCTTATCTACATAAATAGAGTGCGTAGTCTCAATTGAAGGATTGACAAGTCCCTTTTTCCCGACCGTATCTTACTCCTCCCCAAGTGGGAAAAATCAAAAAAAGAACCTGGACTTTTCTCATTTGTCCGGTTGCAGCAGGTTTGCAACGTTCGCACCCACCATGGAACTGTTTTTCACGTTCTCGATGCAAAGCAAAGCAAAATTGCTTCTAGCAACAACGGAGTGCAGCGCCTTATTCTTCTTCAACCACGTCTGCTCGCACGGCCACTTCCTCTGTTTTCTCGTTTGCCCGCACGGCCGCCACACTTGCTAAGCCGTGGGCTCGCAGTATCGCGGTTCATCGTACTACACTCAACTCAAGCTGGCCGGAAAACTATAGGCCCGTTTCATTATAAGAGTATCTCCAGCCATTGGCTCTCAGGAGGCTCGAAAAATCATCGCCTGGGGGTGACCTGGTGATAAAATCGGCCTGGAGCTGAATGGGTTTCCAGCCGCCGGCCCTAGGGTTGCCCCAGAAAGTTTTTCTAAAAAACATTCGGCTTTTTATTCGGCAAACGGGCATAAACTTCGGCGAATTTAAACAGTTTTTACATAGAAAATTTAAAGTTTACTAAAAACAAAGCACTAGACTACAGGAAGAACGCACGCAGCGCGGCGAAGTCGCCGCCATCGCCGTCGTCCTTCTCCTCCTTGAGGCGGCCGCCCCAGCAGGACCCCTACCCGGGGTCGCCCTGGCGGACCGGTGGCGGCGCGTCGTCGTCGCTATCGTCGTCGAGAACGACGACGCCTCCCTCGTCGCCGTCGCGGCGCCAAGTGGCGAACTGCTCCAGGGCGCGACACTGGCACTCTAGCTTCGAGCGCTCCCAGTCTTCGCGCGCCCATTTCAGTGCCGCCTCGTTGGAGAGCCCCGGCTCCGTCTTGACGGCGGCGAGGCCTGGCTCTGTCTTCACGGCGGCGAGGCTCGGCTCCGTCTTCGGCTTGACAAAGCGGGGAGGAGCCGAGAAGGAGGCGCACCCGCCCTCATTGATGAAGATGCCGGCGTTGCGGGTGCGCCGACTGAGTGGCGTCTCCGCGGGCTCGGCCTTGGCGCTAAATAGCGCCGGCGACCCGAAGAAGGAGGAGCGGGACGAGTAGGAAGAAGACGTCGTCCTCCTCGGCATCAATTGGCCGCCGCTCCGGGGCGGGGCGGGGCGACAGGGTACCTCAAGGGCGGGGCATTGCCGCCCTCGAGGTACTCGAGAACGGCGTGAAGCGAGCGTCCGGGGGCGCCCCACCACAGGTGGCGCCCCTCGCTGTTCTTGGTGCCCCGCATCAGTGGCGCCCCGTTGGTGGAGACCAGCCGTAGCGCCTGCCAGTGCTGGAAGTACGCCGCCCGCGGCGTACTGCGGGAGGGCGCACTTCTCCTCCATCAGCGACGCCCGCACGCGGTTGACCTCATCGGCGAAGTAATCGGCGTGTGCGTTGACGTCGGGCAGAGGGGGAATGGGGACGCCACCGACGCTAAGCCTCCACCCGCTCGGCCCTGCGCGCATGTCGGGAGGCGCCGAGATGTTGGCCTCGAAGAGCAAGTGCGCCTCCCACTCGTGCAGCGAGCGGCGGCTGAAGCCGTTGGCCGCCGCCCCATCGCCGGGGAATCGCTCGCACATCCTCGCGGGTGGGCCTGGGAAGAGAGGGGAGGAACGCCGGCGGTGGGCAGAGAGAGGCGGGGCATGTGGAGAGAGAGGACGTCGGCAAGGTAGAGCGCGGCGGCTGCGGGAGGGTGTGGCCAGAGGCGAGGGGGAGGCCTTGCTTTTATAGCGGTCGGGTGTCATGTGTACGCGTGGCGGGAAAGAGGGCGTCGCCCCGCCACCCGTGAGGTATCAATGAAAGGCTGACCGGCGGCAGCCTTGGCATTGATTCCCCGCGGAAAACCGACACAATGAAGACGACGAGGCGCGGGGGTCGTTGACTTGGCGAGCCCGCCATTTTTTCGCGCCAAAAACAATTGCCCTGACGCCCCAGCGCGCCGGATTCGGCCTGGGTCTGTAGGCGTCAATTTTGATCTAAACCGGTGAAAAACGGGCTCCTGAAAACGTGACTGAGTCGATTTTTAGACGTCGGTATAAAAAAATCACCTGAAAAAAGGTGTGTTGGGGACGCAGCGGGAGATGCTCTAATAACCCGAGCTTCTAGACGACCCACGGTTTTGTGGGGCACACAGTCGGGGCTTCGCACAGGGGACCGCCCGACTGGGCCGGCCCATCGGGGTGTGCCATACTATAGCGTGTAGCGGGCGTATAATTCGCGATAGTACATTGCCACTTGACCTGACATCAATTACTGACTAAATCTGCAGCGCAAATCTTTAAGAAGAAACGACAACAATAGATCTGATTTTCAAATAAAGTTCGCAACCTTTTCTCTGCAAACGTGCATATTATTTTGAAACACAATTTTTAAAACATAGTAAATACTATTTCAGAGAAAGGAACTCAAACCGTTTTTTAAACATGAAATATTTTTTGGAAAATCTTGATTATTCTTGAAAACATCAACATTTTTTAATCATTGATCAATTTTGAGAAACGGGAACATATTTTCAAAACTTTGAACGAAGTTTGCAAAACAGGAATATTTTTTTAAACTGTGAACAAATTCAAAAGTATGAACATATTTAGGATCTACGAAAAAAATTGAAATCGGCTATTTTTGAAATTCTGAGACAAATTGGAGAAAAGTTAACTTTTTTGAAAATGGGAACATTTTAAACTGCCCAACAAAATATTAAAACGCGAACAATTTTTGAGTACACAAACATTTTTTTATACTAAGGAACAAATTTTGAAAATGGGAACATTTTCCAAAACTCCTGATTTTTTTTACAAAACACAAACATTTTCTAAAAATGGAAACATTTTAAACTCCCCGAAATATAAAAATGTGAACAATTATTGAAAACACAAACATTTTTTTAATCTCTGGAACAAATTTGGAAAATGGGAACATTTTGTGAAATTCTTGAGTTTTTTTTAAAACACGAACAATTTTGAAACCACAAACATTTTTTGAAAACAGGAACTTTTTAAACTCCCAAACAAAATATAAAAATGCGAAGAATTATTGAAAACATAAACATTTCTTTAATCTCCGGAACAAATTTGGAAAATGGGAACATTTTATGAAACTCTTGAGTGTTTTTAAAAAACACGAACAATTTCGGAAACACAAACATTTATTGAAAACAGGAACAATTTAAACTCCCGAATAAAAAAATAAACTCGAACAAAATCAGAAAACACGAACAATTTTTTAAACTTGGAACAAATTTGGAAAATGGGAACATTTCAGTTTTTTTAGAACACATGAACAATTTTGAAAACACAAACATTTATTGACAAGGGAGCATTTTAAACTCCCGAACAAAATAAAAATAATGAACAAAATTTGAAAAGACAAACATTTTTTTAAACTCCGGAACAAATTTTGAAAATGGGAACATTTTCTGAAACTCTTGATTTTTTTTAAACATGGACAATGTTGAAAACCCAAACATTTATTGAAAAGGGAAACAATTTTTGAAACTTGAGCATTTTTTGAAACTCCTAAAAAATGAAAACATGAACATTTTTTGAAATTTGTGAACAATTTTTGGAATTTGGAATGATTGGAACATTTGTTTAAAATCCCAAACTATATTTTAAAAGTGAACATTTTCTGAAAACAAGAACATATTTTCAAAAAAATTAACATTTTTTCGAAAACACGAACATTTTTTTGAAAACCCTGAACATATTTTAAAATTTGCGAACAATTTTGAATTCTATACTTTTTTAAAATTTCTGAGTTTTTGAAGAAAGAAACAAAAAAAGGAAATAAATGAAAAAAGAAGAAAGAAAGAAACAGGAAAGATAAAACCAAAACGAAAATAAAAAAGAGACAGAAGAGAAAATACCCGAAAAAGAAAAAACCTACAAGAAAACCAGCCAGAAAAACAACAGAAAAAACCCGATTTGAGGAACCTTCTGGAAGGTTCCCAAAACCGGGAGAAACCACCCGCCCTTACTTACGCTAACCGCTAACGGGCCGGTGCGTCGCTCGCGGGTGAACCCTGTGCGTTTCCTCTTCAGTTTGCCGCGTGCGTCACATAGGATATTTCCGGTTTTGTACTGCAGTATAAGGCCTTGTACTCCCTCCGGTCCTTTTTACTCTACATATTGGATTTGCCGAAAGTCAAACTTTGCTAAGTTTGACCAAATTTATATTACAAATTATTAGCATCTGTAATATCTAATAAATATAATATGAAAATATATTCCAAGATGAATCTAATGATATTGGTGTTGATATGTGAATGTCTATAATTTTTTATATAAACTTGGTCAAAATTGGATAAGATTGACTTCAGACAAACCTAATATGCAGAGTAAAAAAGATCGAAGGGAGTACAATAGAAGATGCTTAGAGAGATGCTTAAAAAATAAACCGATTTTTTCTGAAACACCGGTGTCTATTTTTTACAAAAGAAGCGCTTAGTTAAACGTCTATCCTGTATAAATAAACACCGGTGCTTAAAAAAATCTAGTTTATTTCTCTAAACACCTTTCCGAAGCATCTCTCATGGTGCAAGGCCTAAGTCGGCGCCGCCACACCATGCAAATAAGCACCAACACACAGACGCTTGTGTGTGTTCTTCGGTTACGAAGTACTGTACCAAAGCAACAAGCAATGGCGGCTCTCTGAGCGCTCGTCGTCGCCGCACGTTGTTGGGTCGCCGGTGGCACGGCGACCATGGTCCCAGTGACGTACGTGTTCGGCGACTCGATGTCGGACGTGGGAAACAACAACTACTTCCAGCTCTCCCTCGCCAGGTCCAACTACCCTGGACCCTGGCCCTGGTACGGCATCGACTGTCCCAACGGCGTCGCCACCGGGAGGTTCACCAAGTGAAGAACCATCGGAGACTACATGGGTAAGTCGCTAGCTATTACTCCCACTTGTCGCAGGTATGAATGTATCTAGATATACTCTTTTCGGTTCTTTTTACTCTGCATATTAGAATTCTCTGAAGTCAAATTTCACAAAGTTTGACCGTATTTATATGAAAAAATATCAACATCTGCCATGCTAAAGTTATATAATATGAAACTTTAAGTCATGACACATCTAGTGGTATTGATTTTAGATTACGAATGTTGACATTTTTTTCTACAAAGTTGGTCAAACTTTACGAGGCTTGATTTCAGTCAAATCTTATATGCCAACTAAAAATGACCGGAGAGAGTATTTTAGTTCTAGATACATTTATTTCTGTGACCTGTGACGAGTAATTTGGAACGGAGGGAGTAAGTGTCAATGTTAATTAACTCATGAATCATATGGACTGATGTTTGGAACGATGCAGCTGTCAAGTTTGGCATCCCGCCCCCGCCGCCATTCCTCTCCCTGTCGATGGCCGACGATGACTTCCTCGTCGGCGTCAACTTCGCGTCCGGTGGCGCCGGCATTCTGAACGACGTCTACTTTGTAAAGAATATCTCCAACAGCTGCGCCAGAAGAGCGCGCGCGCGGGGTAAATTGGTTTTTTAGCGCGCGCGGAACGTTTTCGCGCGCTACAGCGGTGGCGGGAAACTAGCGAGCGCGGGAAACGATTGCGCGCGCGCGGAAAAAGGTGGCCGCTCGCGCGCTACACTCCGCCAAGATTCGGTCGGGCGGCGGCATGCGGCTTCGTCTCGGAACCTTCGACACCGCCCACCCAGGAGGGCGCCCGCGCGTACGACGCTGCGGCGTGGCGCCTCCTGCGGTCCTGTCAGGACATGAACTTCGCCGACGTGACGACGTGGGAGCGCGCACAGGAGTTGGCGCCTTTCCCGCGGCTTCTCACCGACGAGGATCATCGCAAGCACCAGAGGCGGGAGCATCGTCTCAGGCTGGCCGAGATGGACGAGCAAGCCATGGCACTGTGGAGTCATCGCTTCCCGGAAGACACCAACGAGGAACAGTGTTTCGCCCAGAGGAGGGCGAAGAGGGCGAAGAGGAGGGAGGAGCGAGCCGACTATCACGAGGACAAGCGAACGCGGAAGGCGGTCGCTAAATACAACCAAGCGCTAGAAGATGCGTCCTCCTGAAACTCCGGCGACGAGCGGTTCCTTGACGCCTACGCTCCGACATCGGAGGAGGACATTACTGAGACAGAATCCGAGTCGAACGAGTAGTAGTAGTAGGAGAATTATCTACGAAACCAAATATGTATCGAATCGTAGTAGAAAAAATTGAAATATAATGCGCCTGCTGGAGCGATGTGGGCGCGCTTTAATTTGCGGCGGCCGCTGGAGCCAGCGCACCGCCGCGCGTAAAAGCTGGCTAACCCAGCGTTGTATCGTGACTTTTAGCGCGCGGCGCGTTGCGCGGCTTTGGAGACGCTCTAAGCCGCATTTCTAATCACTTTCACTTCTCCTCTGCAGAAACTGAGCAATAGCTCCCGTCGAGAGTTTTCTTAATTCTCACACGGTTAAATGTGACATTGCAATTGGCAGGTCGAGTACTTCTCGTTCGACGAGCAGATATCGTGCTTCGAGACTGTTAAGAGGGCGATGATCGCCAAGATCGGCAAGGAGGCCGCCAAGGAGACCGTCAACGCAGCGATGTTCCAAATTGGTCTCGGTACGTCGTTTGCCTTCGTCTCACTGCGTGAAGACGTACGAGCTCATGGATTCAAATATGTGCATCATAAATTAATTTGATTGTTTGAGAGGGTGCTTGGATACAAGGGACTATTTTTAGTCTGACTAAAAATAGTCTTTTTTAGAGGCTAAAGTTCCAAGCACCCCTGACTAAAGAGAGGCTAGGACTAGTCTTGAGGCTAAAATCTTTTAGTCATGGGAAACCTACTAAAATATGTATTAGCTCTCTCTCTCCTCATTTAATTCCTCTCTTTAGTTCTGGATTGGAGGGTTTGGAGGATAATAAATGCTCAATAACTAGATTTTAGTCTCTTTAGTATTTGGATCCAAGCATGAGTGAGACTAGCAAGTTTTAGTCTCACTACTTTTAGTCATGGGACTAAAACGTATCCAAACATGCTCTGAACCAGGGAGCAACGACTACATCAACAACTTCCTGCAGCCGTTCATGGCGGACGGCACCACGTACACGCACGACCAGTTCATCCGCCTCCTCGTCGCCACTCTAGACCGGCAGCTCATGGCAAGAACGAACACACGATCACAAAGCTAAAATTTGTACTTACTAGCGAATCAAGCCGATCGGAATCCATCTGACAAAATGAGCACCGGTCGATGATGGATGCAGCGGCTGTACGGGCTCGGCGCGCGGAAGGTGGCGTTCAACGGGCTGCCCCCGCTGGGCTGCATCCCGTCGCAGCGCGTCAAGTCGGCCAACGGGGAGTGCATATCCTGGTGAACAGCTACGCCGTGCAGTTCAACGCCGCCGCCAAGAAGCTGCTCGACGGCATGAACGCCAAGCTGCCCGGCGCGCAGATGGCGCTCGCCGACTGCTACTCCGTCGTCAAGGAGCTCATCGACCACCCACAGAGAAACGGTACGGTAACATCGGCGGCGCCGGCCAAGCCGTTCCGGCGCGTCGTGGTCCGTGCCTGACGTCCTCTTCTTTTCTTGGGTCTTGGTGTTTGTTGCAGGGTTCACGACGTCCGACACGTCGTGCTGCGGCGTGGACACTAAGGTCGGGGGCCTCTGCCTGCCGGACTCGACGCCCTGCCGCGACCGCAAGGCGTACGTGTTCTGGGACGCGTACCACACCTCCGACGCCGCCAACCGGGTCATTGCAGACCGCCTCTGGGCCGGCATGACGACCGCCAGCGCTCCGGCTCCGGCTCCTCGCGCCGGCGCGCCAGGGCCAGCCGCGGTGCCGGCGCCTTCTCCTTCTCGGGCTTAAATAAAGACTTAAACCCACATTGATGTTGATCGATTTCGAGTCTTGACTTCGGACAGTGTTTCAGTTTAAACTGTGAGATCGGGGTGAAATACCGCAATTTATACGAGTTGTTTCATAGCGAAGGGGGAGACGACCAGATTAATTTATGATTAATCTCTGTTTCATAGCGAGTTGTTTCGGGGTGAAATCCTCTGTTTCATAATTCAGTGCATATAATTTTTCTGATAAGTTAATCTTAACAAACTTTGACAAAGTTTAAGGAGGAAATTATCTATATCTACAATACCAAGCATATATAATATGAAAAATTAACTCATGATGTATCTGATGATTGCATTTAGTATTCCAAATGTAAATATTTTTACTCTTTAAAAATGTTCAAAATTTATAAAGTTTGACTTCTGAAAAAAAATATAGACCAATACACACTTGTAGTTCCAAGTACCCTTGGCCTGTTATGATTTCTCTATGTAAGCAGAGGCTATCTCCCATCTAGCATTTTCTCCACCAATTTTCTTCCCATTCTACTTAGCCATTATCTTGATTGGTCTCCCCCCTAACATCCAAGGGCATCCTATTGAACATCTCATTTAGGTTGATATACATAGCAACAATATGTGGTACATAGTGTGTAATAATGAAAACTGACGCAATTCCTTATTAGAGGACTCTCTGTCTAGCCCCATAGATATACGTCTTTCATTTAGTAAAGGGCCCTTTTATTAACTTATAGAGTCACATCAAGGGGATACAAGCACAATGAGTTCACATCCAGCCTTTGCATACTCAGAATGCACACAACGGACATCAGACATACATGACAAGAGGAGGCAAAATACATAGCCAACATGACTAATAAGATGCCTACTCCGCAGACATACGTTCTTGTACATATGAAATACATTCATTCTGCTGCCCCACAGACGTATGTTCGCACGCCCATCAATTCCATGAACCAACACATGAAGTCTTCGGCATGCATGGTGCACATATCTACACGGACCCTTTGTGCACATAATCCGTCTGCTTGCTCTGTAAATTTATATTTCATATGTGATACCAACCTTGAGAAGTTGCCCGCGTGGAATGGACAACATCTTCTCCCCTTTTCGAGAGTTCTTCCGTAGGAAGTCGAAGATGTAGTTTACGGCAATCTTCTTAAGGAGGTTGGAGTGGGGCTTGGCCACCACTTCGGTCTCCCCAAGTATGTACACCACACCATTATCCACCTCCCGTTGGATCACCTTTTGGTCCTCCTCAATTCTCAACATCTCCTCTAGGTTCATCTTGGCCGTCTAGTTCAATGTGAGAACAAGTACCAAAAATCAGATCCAGCCAATAATGTAGAGTATAGATGAGAAATGCAACTAATTCTTGATAAGAGAATATAGCTTGTAGTTGGCGTGTAGATTGTTCACCTGAAATTGCGGCAGCCGGTTGCTCATACCAACTTGATGCATCGTGAGCTCAGAGAAGGACTGGATTGGTGTAAGCATCTCCTCGGCATGGATGCCATGGCCATGCCCCGAGCGCCCTGAGCGCCCCGAGGGCTTCTTCTCCCATCTGAAGCTATCGATCCGAATGCTAGGGTAGCTTGTTCTGAGCGGCTCGGCCGTGCAGTAGAGGCTGAGGTCCCGGACATAGTACTGGAGGTACTCGACGAGGGTGGCCACGAAGTCGCCGGCCATCTCGAGGGTGTCCCGGTAGCCGTACCGAGCGACGCACCGGAACACCATGCTCTCCTTGGGCTCCACCTGCCGGAAGAGGAAGCGCTCCTGAACGTCAACGTGCGGGATGGGCAGGTGCTTGACGGAGATGAAGACGATGACGGAGTGGACGGTGGGGATCTTCTCGATGAGGTGGGGGAAGATGGGCGGGATGCCCTGCACTAGCTCCGTGTAGAAAAGGCCAAGCCCCGGGACCCGCTTGAGGTCGTGGCGCTCGAGGAGGTGCTTCACCTCGTCGGGCGACACCGTGTGCTGGAGCTCGTACTTGTACCGCTTCACGTGCACGTAGTGCCACACGATCATGATCACCATGAGCACCGCCGACATGGCCAGCGGGAAGTAGGGGCCCTGTGTGAACTTGTACAGCACCGCCGACAGGTAGACGGTCTCCGTGGACATGAAGACGACGAAGAAAGCGGCGATCCACCAGATATTCACCTTCCACACCAGGAGCATCACGATCGTCATCAACAGCGTCGTGATCACCATCACAAGAGCCACGCAGATCTCTGTTCAAGCACGCGTCATGTCCATTAGGCCACAGAGATAAGCATGCATAGATTTCTGTCATGGTTTTAAATAGCACGCTATAGCGTTTAGAAGAGATCATGGGCTAAGAGACTTTGGTCCAAACACATGAACACACATTTTAAATAGCACACTGTTACGTTTAGAAGGGATCCACCGCTAAGAGGCATGACCCGCTATTTGAAACTGTATTTTCTGTTCAATCATGTGTTGGATGCATTTCTTACCATGTGCCTTGGCGATGAAACCGGTTGTCCTGAAGCTTATGGTGACGACACAAGAAGCCACGCAAAGGAAGAAGTTGACTTCAGGGATGTAGAGTTGGCCCGAGTAACGCCTTGACGTGCGCAGTATCTTCACCCTCGGGAAGCAGCTAAGTGTTTGCAGATGTGACATGGTTGCGAAGGCGCACGAGACCATGGCTTGGCTTCCGATGACTGAAGCTAGAAGCGCGAGAACGAACGTCGGCCAGAACAAAGTGCCTGGAATTGCACATGAAATTTTAATTAGTTTCTGATGCACGGCTTACAGAATAGTAGTACTGTATACACTAGTAAGGTATCTTGTCGGTTACATACTTGGAATGGATTCGAAGAAAGCGTTGGATATTATCATGTCGTCCATGTGCGTCCTGAGGTAAGCTGCTTGCCCAATATAAGTGAGCAACACGGAGGGGAGTAAGCCAAAGCTAAAGCTCAGCTGAAACAGGGGAAAAAATGTTAGTTCAGTCTTCATATAGTATATTCTTGGAAAGTACTAGAATTTCCTACATACAGTTCACCATGTACAGGTCAGTAAAAGAAACTACACTAATCATATTGAAAAGGTGATGGTCATATTAAGGAAATAAACAACACAGTGTATGGTATACAAAGTCATAATAGTTCTACTACCCCAATCTAAAATAGATGGCATTCTAGAAAGTTGTAGTCAAGCTTCTTTAATTTTCACTGTCGCTATTGAAAAGCTTATTGTGATTTCCAAACAAATATAATTTTTGAATTTTTTTCAAAGAAGTATTTTCTAGTTATGCAAGTTTACATGTTTGGGTTAAAAACAATAGCCAAAGTTCCATCTGATAAACTCTGTCCATACCAAAAACCTCTTGGAATGGTGGGAGTATCTTCAGAACCTTGGCAGTCAAAGGAAATCTTCCTAATCATCTTTTTTACAGTTATAAGAATAGAGCTTCAAACTTTGAAGTGGTCAAGGAATCTTCTGTCTAAATATATATCATTATCCCTCAATATTGTGTAATGCATCATGTAGTGTAATTGTGGCAGTCAAAGAGGATGTTCATTTATACCTGAATTGACTTTATGCTGAAGTATCCTAGATCAGCAAAGAGGGCTTCCGTGCCTGTCACAAAAGAACAACTCTGTCAAGTTCAGTAAATGCTCCCCAGTCCCCACAGAAAGAAAGTTCAGTGTGTGCAAATTGTGCTTTCATAAGATTTTTTGCCAATAGTACAGCACCCCCTGAAACTGACCAGTGTGGAATATTGTGAATGCAGTACCATATATGCTATCATCAGAATGATAGGGGCCTTTTTTTACCTGTAAAGCAAAGGAGGATTTCACCGAGCGAAACCCATCCCTTCTTCTTGTTCCTTCGGAAATAGTCGAAGATGTACTTGGGGTTGAACGCCTTCAGGGTGCCGATATCGTACTTGATCAGGTTATAAAGCCCGATACCGGCGATGAGGAGAAGCCACACGACAACGAGCGGCGCAAACGTGTAACCGATCTTGTCGGTCCCGAGGTGTTGCACCGTGAAGAACAATATCAGAATACCCACTGTGATCCACACTATCTGATCTGTTCAGAGCAACCAAATCATATCATCAGGAATCAAATTATGTAAAGAAAAAAGCTGTAGTCTGTAGAAATGTAGGTGAAAGTCGGTCAAGGTCGTTTCCTTCCCCAGATCTTTGGGGATTCACTTGCTTGTTTTTTACACTACCAAGGGGGGTCAGCAGCAACAGGCTGGCGCTCAAAGTCCCAAGTCCTATGTCAAACTTGATCCTGATCTGGTAATTTATTTATATTTCTTGACAGCTCGGTCTAGATCTGGTTATTAATAACATGAAGACTAGTTTGCGAGCTAAACGTGGAGAGGAATTAATAGCCAGTTGAAACGGTCAGAAATTGCAACTAGTTGGTTTAAACTGAACTGTCGTGGTTTGCAGTTTTGCTCTCATGGGAAACGTGATCTGAGACTGTACGTGTCATGTGCAAGCAGTCTCCATACAGGGCAGGCTATGGCTGACAGTAGCCATGAGCTGGGCACATTTTCCATTTGACTTCCCAGGTTTAACTGATGGATTACGTACACTCACATATAAATCGATTGAAAAGTGGAGAGAATGCGTGTTAGTACACATCTCGGTACTGTATTTCTATGTACCTGTTGTCAGGTGAGGCGCTCTCAGTCTCAGGCCGTTGACTGCCGATAGTACTGAAACATTTGCACAAGCAATTCATTCATTAGAAAAACATATAATTAAGGTTATTAGGCCCCTGTCATTCTGATGGTAAGAAAGAGAGGAGGAGTACCGGAGATGGGAGGGGTTAGCATGCAGTCGCTGATGGCGAGCGCCGTGGCGAAGATGGTGAGGAAGAAGAGCGTGAGCTTGGCCGGCTTGCTCGTCTCCAGCAGGTTCTTCATCCACTGCGCCCTCCTCCTCGTCGCCGACAGATGCCGGTGGCTGGAGACGAGGTCGTCCTCCGCCTGCTGGTTCGGGATCAGCGCCACCCTCGCGTACCTCGAGATCAGCGAGTAGAGCGCGAACGTTCCACCTGAACAATCGAGTTCATGGCATGGAGACAATTAGCAGCATGCGTAGGTGTTCAGACTTCAGACTGATATATGATGGTCTCAGATGACACATGGATCTGTATGGTGAGAGACGATCGTTGGCACGCACCATCGCCGTCGTCGTTGGCGTAGAGCGCGATGAAGATGATCTTGACCATGGCGAAGAGCAGGAAGCTGTAGATGATGAGGGAGAGGACGCCCAGCACGTCGTCCTTGTGCCCGACGCCGTATTTGAAGGTGTTGGAGAAGACGTAGAGCGGCGATGTGCCGAGGTCGGCGTAGAGGATCCCCACGCACTGGAAGCCCAGCCGCAGCGTCCTCACCCAGTTGTCCTGTTGGTGCGCAGGAGTACCGTTTACAGTATGAAAGCTTGGACTTGGATCAAGATACTATTAACAATTCTTCCATGCATGTGCATATACTACAGTAAAACACCAACTTGACACCCCGAGCAGTCCAACTTGATAGGTAGGAGTAACATTTACAGTATCTAGCTTAGACTTGGATCCCACATGTCAATTCTTGTACTACCTAGAAGCTAGAGCATGCATATGCAGGTGGCATAACATAAAGAACAAACAACAACTTGATGAGTCTGCCCGATCGAATAGTCTAAGTCGTGGAAAACAACGTACGGCAACTCTGAGAAATCTCCTTGCTTGCTCAACAACGTCGAACAGCAGTAGGAACGCGCTATATGCTTCCTCTCCACGTACGTACCACCGCACGTACCATGCTCGGTCACACGCTCGATCGTCGTTCCTCCTCCACCCAGCAGCAGACACAGGATAGGAACATTTACAGTATATATCAAGCTTGGACTTGGATCGACATATTAATTCTCCTAGCGGAGTACGTCCTAGAAGGTAGAGCATGCATGCATATGCAGGTGGCATGACATAAAGAACAACTAAGTCTGCCCGAGTAGTCCAAGTGGTGGAAAACAACGTGCGGCAGGTCTGACAAATCTCGTTACTTACTTCTTCAACAACGTCGAACAGCCGTAGGAACGTGCTACCTATGTCTACGTGCCACCATGCTGGGTCACACGCTATCTCCTTCCTCCTCCTCCCAGCAGCTTCAGCTTGGGCGCGGAGGGGCCTTCGGCTTTTGATGTTAGGCTTAGGTGAAAGGTTTGGATATTCGGCTCAGCATTTCTGCACCCCTTTATCAAGTGGATAAGAGTAGCGAGAGATGTTGCCAAGATGACGGATTTAAACTTATTAATGTACTACTTTATAAGGTCTTCGTGGATAAGAGTGCCGTTCATCGGTGGCACTGTACGTGGTGGGTTCAGTTACGTTCTACACAACCGCGCGACGGGCGGCGGCGGCCAGTCGGAACGGCGGGCGACGGGGAGAAGGAGGAGAGAATGCTAGCTTAATTTGACGGAGCAGCGCATGCGGCATGCGGCAGAGGAGGAAGAAGCCACGGCCGATCTGATGGGCATGCACCATGGCACCATGCAGATTTGCAGTCCGACTGGCCGAGGCGATGAACACAGACACTAGGATAACAACGCGCTAGCAGGTTCACCAACGGCGTTGCCATGCATGCATACCTGGCCATGGTGGCCGCCGTGCGCGGGCCTGGTGGCGTCGCGGTAGAGCGAGTCCTGCCGCGGCACGTCCGCCGGCGGCACCTCGAGGTCGCCGCTGTGGGGCACGATCTCCAGGCTGCTCCTCGCGCTGGCCATCGCCATCTCCCCTTTCCCGCCGCTGCGTACTACCTTCCCTGCTCGCGCGCGCGTGCGCCACCACTTATAATGGCCTTTTATCTGCTTGCTGCTTCGCTTAGCTTACGTCCCTGCGGAGCTCATCCCATCTCGAGCTGCTTATACCGCCCTTTATAAGCGCAGGCAGCCGGCCGGGAGGCTGTGCACTGACCTCTCGTTACTGACTTGTCTCGCTTCGCTGGCTGCTTTTGGGTTGCTTGCTTGCCGCAACAGTTTACCTTACCAGCCGATCGATCGATCGATCACGCACGTCGGTCCAGCGTCAATGTTGACTTGCTCCACGACTCATTAATTTTGGACGGGAAGTCGCCAATGGCGATGTATCGGCCGACGCCAGCGCGTGGGCGACGTGGCGCTCCGTCGCTCGACTGACTCGCCCGGGGGCGTCGTCTGCGGCCAGAATGGTAGCCAGCTCTAGAGACTGAGATCACGCGTGCCCGTGCGCTCCCGTTGGATCAGAAAATCTGCGGTTCACATGTGTTAAAAAATTTATTTTTATTTTGAGGATCACATGTGTTAAATTTTTACTAGTAATATCAGAAGGAAGCGTGGATAAGGGTCCAAAACTAAAATTCGTCCTGCCTTCCGTTTCGAGGAAAAGACGATCGTCCTGCGTGTACCATGGGCTGCTAAGCCTAAGCCGCCGCTTATCTGTGTGGCAAGTCAAGATAAACTGTTGCGACCTGCGGCTTGACAGGACTTCTAAAAGTGACAATTGTATATGTTTATGCTTTTCTGTGATTCTGTTAAAGGTTTGCAAAAAAACTCTTCTTTTTTACTAAAAATGACTTCAAACAAAACTTATATACTTTATAATAATAATATGATAAGGAGGGAGTGCATAGTCTAATCAGAAAGAAGCGTGGCATAAGTTTATTTCTTTTAGTAGAGCCGAATGAAATCAATTTTTAATTAACAAAGTCATCCACCGACCAAGATTACAACTAATAACAAAAGGTAAGAAATGGCAAAAAAAAAATACAAAGTGCTTGAACAGCTTATAGCCTAGCGTGTTGTAGGCAAACAGAAACATAAAGAAAGAGAAGAAACCCAAACTCCACCACCAGAAGGGGGGTGAAGATCAATGTAGGAGACACTGACACTAGAAGAAAACGCATCCTCGCGTACTAAGATTGAGATTACATGTGCCCATGTGCTCCCGTTGGATCAGAAAATATATATATATATATATATATATATATATATATATATATATATATATATATATATATATATATAT
>NC_057809.1:528510570-528601668 GCF_018294505.1 Triticum aestivum | reverse complement strand
AATGGAGCAACAATTTAGAATAGCTCCAAGTAGAACAGTTATTTGGATTAGCTCCAAATAGAGCGTGGTAGCTACATCTAGGAGATGACATAGAGATTTGTAAAGCACACACGGATCTGAAAGGTTCGGACCCGTTGACTAAAACCTCTCTCACAAGCAACATGATCAAACCTAAAACTCATTGAGTGTTAATCACATAGTGATGTGAACTAGACTACTGACTCTAGTAAACTCTTGGGTGTTAGTCACATGGCGATGTGACCTGTGAGTGTTAATCACATGGCGATGTGAACTAGATTATTGGCTCTAGTGCAAGTGGGAGACTGTTGGAAATATGCCCTAGAGGCAATAATAAATTGGTTATTATTATATTTCCTTGTTCATGATAATCATTTGTTATCCATGCTATAATTGTATTGATAGGAAACTCAGATACATGTGTGGATACATAGACAACACCATGTCCCTAGTAAGCCTCTAGTTGACTAGCTCGTTGATCAATAGATGGTTACGGTTTCCTGACCATGGACATTGGATGTCATTGATAACGGGATCACATCATTAGGAGAATGATGTGATGGACAAGACCCAATCCCGAGCCTAGCACAAAGATCGTACAGTTCGTATGCTAAAGCTTTTCTAATGTCAAGTATCATTTCCTTAGACCATGAGATTGTGCAACTCCCAGATACCGTAGGAATGCTTTGGGTGTATCAAACGTCACAACGTAACTGGGTGGCTATAAAGGTGCATTACAGGTATCTCTGAAAGTGTCTGTTGGGTTGGCACGAATCGAGACTGGGATTTGTCACTCCGTGTAAACGGAGAGGTATCTCTGGGCCCACTCGGTAGGACATCATCATATGCGCAATGTGACCAAGGAGTTGATCACGGGATGATGTGTTACGGAACGAGTAAATAGACTTGCCGGTAACGAGATTGAACTAGGTATTGGATACCGACGATCGAATCTCGGGCAAGTAACATACCGATAGACAAAGGGAATTGTATACGGGATTGATTGAGTCCTTGACATTGTGGTTCATCCGATGAGATCATCGTGGAACATGTGGGAGCCATCATGGGTATCCAAATCCCGCTGTTGGTTATTGACCAGAGAACGTCTCGGTCATGTCTGCATGTCTCCCGAACCCGTAGGGTCTACACACTTAAGGTTCGGTGACGCTAGGGTTATGAAGATATGTGTATGCAGTAACCCGAATATTGTTCGGAGTCCCGGATGAGATCCCGGACGTCACGAGGAGTTCCGGAATGGTCCGGAGATAAAGAATTATATATAGGAAGTGCTGTTTCGGCCATCGGGACAAGTTTCGGGGTTATCGGTATTGTACCGGGACCACCGGAAGGGTCCTGGGGGCCCACCGGGTGGGGCCACCTGTCCCGGGGGGCCACATGGGCTGTAAGGGGTGCGCCTTGGCCTATATGGGCCAAGGGCACCAGCCCCTATAGGCCCATGCGCCTAGGGTTTCCATATGGGAGGAGTCCCACTAGTGGAAGGCACCTCTAGGTGCCTTGGGGGGGGAGGGAAACCTCCCTTGGGCAGCCGCACCTAGGAGATTGGATCCCCTAGGATGCGCACCCCCCCCCCCTTGGCCCTCCTATATATAGTGGGGGAGAGGAGGGATTTCACACACCAGCCCCTGCCGCCTCCCTCTCTCCCCATTACGTCTCTCCCTCGTAGTATAGGCGAAGCCCTGCTACTGTGACGCCCTGCATCCACCACCACGCCGTCGTGTTGCTGGATCTTCATCAACCTCTCCCTCTCCCCTTGATGGATCAAGGCATGGGAGACGTCTCCGGGCTGTACGTGTGTTGAACGCAGAGGTGCCGTGCGTTCGGCACTTGATCATCGGTGATTTGAGTCACGACGAGTACGACTCCATCAACCCCGTTCACTTGAATGCTTCCGCTTAGCGATCTACAAGGGTATGTAGATGCACTCTCCTTCCCCTCGTTGCTGATTTATGCTATGTTCCCCAACAATGGCATCTTTGCCCATGTGGAACCTCCACTTACCTATGGAGGACCGATACCCTCCACACATTTAAATCATGCCAGTTCTCCTCCTAAGATTGTGAAAAATGAGGATTTTGACGCTTGTGTATATCGCTTTAAATGCCATTTAAATCATGTGAATACTAACCTTTGGAGAATCGTTGAGCAAGGTTTCTATCTGCATGACCCAAGCAACTTCACCCCAAGAGAATCTGCGGATCATCAATTCAACGAGAATGGTCTCTTCATCATCCAAGATGCTATCCCTCCCGAAGAAATTGCGCATCTCCGACCATTCATCGTGGCAAAGGAAGCATGGCACCATGTTGTTTCCCTTTACAAGGAAGAGCAAGCATTCAACGCTCCAACTATGAAGTGGTGCAAGATGAAGCCGATGAATTTGCTATGAATGAAGGTGAAGAACCTCATGAGCTCTACCGGAGACTAACCACACTCGCAGTCTCACTCCGAGATCATGGGAGCAAGGATACAAATGACAATTGGATCAAGCGGAAATTTCTCAAAGCCATGATGCCTTACCATAAGGCCATGTCCTCCGTCATCCTTCAAAGGCCGGACTTCCACACCTTGTCCTCAAGCGAAGTGTTGGATGAGTTTGTGGCAATGAGTATCTTGGACAAGACCGCCGACAATGCGGTATTGCATTCTCAAAGAGCCAAGAAGCCCAATCTTGCTTTGAAGGCCAATGCTAGTGTGGAAGAAGAGGAGGAAGAGGAAGAAGAGGAGAGCAACCCCGAGGATACAAAATATGATTATCATGAGCACATGGCTCTCGCTTCAAGACAATTTTGGAGCAAGAAGAACTCAAGGCCCAACTTCAACAAGAGCAACTCAAGTGGCGTTAAGGGCAAGAAACGTGTGAGGACTTGCTACAATTGCGGCAATATGAGCCACTTTGTTGCGGAGTGCCCCTATGAGAAGAGGGAAGACAATGGTGGCAAACTCATCCGGAGGACAAGGCCAAGTCTTTCCCCAACAAGAACCACTTCACCAAGAAGGCTCCTCCCAAGGGATTGGTGGCACAAGAAGAGTACAATGAGGATAATGATGATGAATATGGCGAGACGGTTGCCATGGCCTCCGTGGCCATTGCGACAACACCCCGAGTGTCCCTCTTTGACTCACCCAACGAGAACACCACCGCCAAGTGCCTCATGGCTAAAGCCACCAACAAGGTAACCCCAACATCAAAAATACCATCATTACTCATCCTTCTTTGACAGATTGCACTGATGAAAGTGTGTGTGGGGGGGTCCAACATGGAGGAAAATGAGTTTTAGTCTTTTATGATTAAGCTTAAGGGTAAATCCAAGAAGCACTTCGTTGCTTTCTTGGAACAACTTGGTGAAGCTAATGACATGATCGAGGGTCACAAAGACACCATCTCTAAGATGGAGGGGCATAGTCGTGACTATGCCAATGAGATATCGGATCTCTCTAATGCTCTTGAGGAATAGTGTGGTCATCTCTTGGCTCTTGAGGAGTCACACAATGATGACCATGCTAAATTAAAGAAAGATCTCGATCATGCTCTTGTTGTGTCTCGTGTGCTAAATTCCGAGAAGGCCAAACTTGGTGTTGATCTTGCTAGACTCAAGGAAGAGTTTGATATCCTTGAAAAGGCTCACAAGGCCTTGAAGAGTACTCACACTAATCTTAAAGAGTCTCATGATCAACTCCAAGTGAGGCTAACCAAGGAGAAAGCCACTTTTCCTCATATGGTTTTAATTGATAATGCAAATGCTACTAACCCTTGTTGTGAGCATGTGCATCTTGTTGAGGAGAATGCAAAGTTGAAGGAGCAACTTGAGAAAGGCCTTGTGTCATGCATACAAGGTGAGAAGAACCTCAATGATCTTTTGAGCAATCAAAAGGAAGTTGTGGCCAAGGAAGGGATTGGGTTTGCACCCAAGTCCAAGAACAACAAGAAGAATGACAAGGCCAAACGACCTCCTCCTCTCATGCAAACTTTTGTCAAAGAGGGAGAGGGTGCCTCTAAGAAGAAGAAGAACAATGTGAAGGGTGGTGGTGTCAAGAAGGACAATGCCACCCCTTCCAACAACGCTGGAGACTTTAACCCTTCCTATGTGTTATGTCGTGCTAGTGATGGGTATGTTTATGCTAAATTTGTTGGTTCTTCTTATGAGTACATTGAATGGTCTATTTGGGTTCCTAAGACCCTTGTTACTAACATCAAAGGACCCATTACAAAACGGGTACTAAAACCAAGCATTGATCTCTTGTAGGTGTTTGCTTCCGGTTGAGGATCATGGTTGCTCGATAGTGGAGCCACTAATCATATGACCGAAAGCAAGGACTTGGTGGTGGACGTACACAAGATTCCATCTATGCCCACCAATGTCGAGTGGGGTGATGCATCGTCCTCTAAGGTATTGGGACTTGGCAAGGTTGTCATTTCTCATGATCTAAAGATCGAGAAGGTCATGCTTGTTGAGTCCCTTGCATACAATTTACTTTCCGTTCGTCAACTTGCACTCATGGGCTTTGCCACTTTCTTTGATATTGATACCGTGGCCCTCTTGTGGAGAAAGACTCTTAAAGTAGCCTTTGTTGGGCATGTCGAGAACGGTCTCTATGTGATTAACTTTTCGGAGCGACCCACTAAGACCGCGACATGCCTAATGGCTAAAGTTGATGTGGGATGGCTTTGGCATCACCGTTTAGCCCATGTCAATATGAGATCTTTGCAAAGTCTTCTCAAGGGGGACCATGTCCATGGACTAACAAATGTTAGTTTTGCCAAAGATCGTGCTTGCAGTGCTTGCAAAGCTACATGAAAAGGCTCACCCTCCCACGACTATCATTTACTCGAAGAAGCCTTTGGAGCTCCTTCACTTGGATCTCTTTGGGCCTCCCTCCTTTGATAGTCTTGGGGGTAGAAAGTATTGCTTAGTGATTGTGGATGACTATTCAAGATACACTTGGTGTACTTCTTCAAGAGGAAGAGTGAGACCCAACAAACCGTCATTGACTTTGCAAATGAAGCTCAACATCAACACAATGCAAAGATCTTGACAATAAGAAGTGACAACGGCACCGAGTTCAAGAACTACACCTTGGATTAGTTTCTTAGTGACGAGGGGATCAAACACCAATATTCCGCACCTTACACCCCTCAACAAAATGGCGTAGCGTAGACGAAGAACCGGACGTTGATGGATGCGGCAAGAACCATGATGGCGGAGTTCAAGTCTCCATACAACTTTTGGGCCGAAGCCATGAACACCGAGTGTCATGCATCCAATCGGTTCTACCTCCGCAAAGGCTTGAACAAAACTCCATATGAGATACTCACCGGTAACAAGCCCAACCTCAAATACTTCCGGGTGTTCGGGTGTAAGTGTTTCATTCTCAAGAAAGGTGTTCGTTTGTCTAAATTTGAGGCTAGAGCTCATGTGGGCATATTTGTTGGTTAGGCTACAAACTCTCATGCTTAGACTTATTGAGGAGACATGTAACGTGGAGTTTGATGAGAATAACAGCTCCCAAGTGGATAAAAGTGGTACTTGTGATGTAGGTGATGAAATTCCTCCCCTAGCCATAAGAAGAATGGATGTTGGTTTTATCCTACCCATTGAGGAACCCCTTGTGACCGAAGGAGAAGGACAATGTTCTACTCAAGTGGAACCATCACCAACCCAAGACCCACATGCTTCCGAAGAACAAAGTGAAGGCCCTCAACCTCATGAACAAGACCAAGGGCGAGATCAACCTCAAGATGGCGTTAAACCACCAAGTGACGCCCAAGGTCAAGTTCTCCCCTCTAAGCAAGTTCAAGATCAAGAACAAGCTCAAGACGACGCTCAAGATGATCAAGTAACCACTCCTCATCTCTCTCCCGAGGAGGAATTGGAGCGTCGTGCCACCAAGATTGCATCCAAGCTATCTACCAAGGGTCATCCCATGACAAATGCGCTTGGAAGCATACGAAAGGGGGTAAGCACTCGTAGACAATTGGCAAACTATTGTGAACATCACGCGTTTGTCTCTTGTGTTGAACCCCAAAAGTTCTATGAGGCGCTCGAAGATCCGGATTGGCTTAATGCCATGCATGAAGAACTCAACAACTTCGAGCACAACAAGGTGTGGAGATTGGTGCCAAGGCCAACGGGGAACCATAATGTCATTGGAACCAAGTGGATATTCAAGAACAAGCAAGATGCTCATGGAATTATTGTCCGCAACAAGGCTCGCTTGGTAGCTCAAGGCTACTCCCAAGTTGAGGGTATCGAGCATGGAGAAACCTTTGCTCCCGTTGCTCGTCTTGAATCTATTCGTTTGTTGATTGCTTATGCTTCTTATCATAACTTCAAGTTGCAACAAATGGATGTGAAGAGTGCTTTTCTTAATGGTCCTATTAATGAGTTGGTGTATGTCAAACAACCCCCCAGGTTCGAGGATCCCTATTTCCTTGATCATGTGTACCAACTCGATACGGCACTCTATGGCCTTAAACAAGCCCCACGTGCGTGGTATGACCACCTTATTGAGTTGTTGCAAGATCGTAGGTTTGAAATTGGGAAAATCGACCCCACTATTTTTACTAAGAAGGTCAAAGGGGAGTTGTTTGTGTGCCAACTATATGTTGATGACATTATCTTTGGTTCTCCTAACAAAGTTTTCAATGAGGAATTTGCCACTCTCATGACCTCGAAGTTCAAGATGCCCATGATGGGAGAGTTGAAGTTCTTTCTCGGGTTCAAAATCAAGCAACAACGAGCAGGAACCTTCATCAACCAAGCCAAATACACTCAAGACATGCTCAAGAGATTCAAGCTAAGTGAAGTCAAGCCGGCTCCCACTCCAATGCCCGTCAAATGCTAACTTGACATAGATCCCAATGGTAAAGCGGTGGGTCAAAAGGTATATCGCTCCATGATTGTCTCCTTGCTTTACCTTTGTGCATCTAGACCGGATATCATGTTGAGTGTGGGAATTTGTGCACGGTTTCAAGCCGCCCCTAAGGGAAGTCACTTTGTGGCGGTCAAGCGGATCTCTCGATATTTGGCTCATACGCCAAACTTTGGCTTATGGTACCCAAGAGGAGAAAACTTCAACCTTGTAGGCTATTCGGACTCCGATTGGGCGGGAGACAAAGTGGATGTCAACTTCCGGAGGGTGCTAATTCCTTGGTTGCTCTTTGGTGAGTTGGTCTTCCAAGAAGCAAAGCTGTGTGTCTCTCTCGCCCACCGAAGTGGAGTATGTGGTCACCGGTAGTTGTTGCGCACAACTTCTATGGATGAGGCAAACTTTAAAGGATTACAGTGTCATTTGTGACAAAGTGCCTCTTTGGTGTGACAATGGAAGTGCCATCAAGATCTCTCTCAACCCGGTGCAACACTTCAAGACGAAGCATATTGAGATTCGGTATCACTTCATCTGGAATCATATTAGGCGAGGGGAGATCAAGCTCAACTATGTCAACACTCATGTTAACCTTGCAGATATCTTCACGAAGCCTTTGGATGAAGCAATATTTTGCGATTTAAGGCATGAGCTAAATATCATTGATTTGAGCAATGTTGCTTGAACCCTTGCACACCCCACCATACCCAACTTGTTATCTTGTTTAGGTGTAGGCATGGACATATGGGGAGTGTTGTTCTCTCGATGAACTCTCCCTCCCCTCATTATGCATAAATTGATCAACTCTTTCACATTAGCCATTTGTGATGGTACTTGTGCTTTAAAGACGAGTTTTGGTCATGGGCCCAAGGATAATTCTTCGCGGTGCCATACCAATTGACTCAAACATAGGTGGCTCCGGCCACCGCCCTCTCCTTGGAGAGGTTGTGTCTCGCGGTTGGTGCTTGTTGTCTTTTGTCCTCCCTTATTCGTGTCTAGCTTGTGTTTGAGTTGCCACGTGTGTTAGCTCTTTGGTGTGTCCGTTCGCTTGAAGGTTGCATTGCAAAGGCCCCTTTCTTCTCTGTTTTTGAAACTTGCATTTTCTTGGGCCCACGGTACTACCTCGGCTTGCCATGGTACTACCGCAGGATCTGCGCATGGTACTACTGCACCCAGCACAACAGTAATTTTTTTACTGCCGCTGGAGGAGCGGTACTACCGCCCACAGTGCAGTATGTCCGCCCGGGCGGTGCTACTGATAACCCACAAGTATAGGGGATCGCACTGTTTTCGAGGGTAGAGTATTCAACCCAAATTTATTGATTCGACACAAGGGGAGCCAAAGAATATTCTCAAGTATTAGCAGCTGAGTTGTCAATTCAACCACACCTGGAAACTTAATATCTGCAGCAAAGTCACTACAAAAAAATACACTTCCGTGATGATACGTGTTTGTCACAGTAGGTCGCGTTTTTGTCATGCATGTACATCCATGACGATTTTATGACAGAATCAAGATAGTCATACCTGTGCTGTCGTAGAAGTGTTGCATGACATTACCAAAATTATCATCACGGAAGTGTCCACTTCCATGACGATAAATCGCGCATCATAGAAGTGCTTTCATCAAGGGTGACCGACACGTGGCATCCACCGTAACGGAACGCCGGTAAGGTATCGGGTCGGATTTTGGATCCGATAACCCGTTAACAGCCCTGACCAATGGGAAATTTCCACGTGTAAAATTCTAATTGGCCGAAGGGAACACCTGTCAGCTCGTCAGTGGGCCAGATGTCGCCCGTCCATTGGAGGAGACATGCCTATGATACGTCGACACGTGGCTGGGCCCAACACAGGCCCATATAGGTTAAAAAGGCCGGCCCAGTCAAAGGCCCGTAGAACTTAATCAGGTACTAGTGGGCCAGCCCAATAGCGGCCTGCTTAATAAAGGCCCATTTACGGCCTGAAGCCAGATCTGGCCCGTTAATTGTTCGCCCAATATTTGGGCCCATTTACGGCCCAAAGCCAGATCTGGCCCGTTAATTGTTGGCCCAATATTTGGGCCCATTTGCGGCCCGAAGCCAGATCTGGCCCGTTAATTGTTCACCGAATATTTGGGCCCAACTACAACCCAGTGATTTTCGGCCTGTTAGAGGCCTGATGCAGACATGGGCCCATTTTAGCCCGGTGTGACTTTTGGCCTGGGAATGGCCCGTGCTGCCCATGGGCCATATATGGTCCAATGGGACATCAGGCCCACTAACGGCCCGTGCTAAAGGTGGCAACAGTTAAGCCCAACGTGACTTTGGGCCTGTTAAAGGCCTGTCGTGTAATTCGGCCCATTGATGCATGTGCTAAGCTTTCGGCCTCTTAAAGGCCCATGATATCAGTGGGCCAACTAAGGCCCGAGATATGTTTCGGCCTGGTAACGGCCCGTGAGCTAATTGGGCCCTAAACGGCCCGGTCTACATTTCGGCCTGTTGAAGGCCCGTCGAAGACTAGTGAAAATTGAGGCCCAACATGCATTTTGGCCTGCTAAAGGCCCGTGGTTTCATCTCGGCCGTAACATGCCAGTACAATATTCAGCCTGTTAATGGCCCAACACTACCTGGGCCAAACTAAGCGCTGGGTCGACAAAAGGCCCAACTAAAATATAGGCTGGTGTTAGTTTGGGCCTGGCGCAATGTGTGAAGGCCCCAATCATTCACGCCCAAGAAAGACACAGGCCGGCCCAATTGTGGCCTGCTAAAAACCTGGCCCGTTAGAGTCGAATGTTTTGGTCCGGTCGACTACATCTAATTTTTTCCAGATAGCGAATGATGGCAGTAACTAGAAGGAATTAAGAACAAACCTACTCTATACAATAAAGAAATTACGGCATAGTAATTAAGAATAAACCTACACTATACAATAAAGGATTTAAGGTATATTACATCCACTGGGCAACGAAGTTCGCCACCAGTGATCATAAAGTGCAACGAAGAAGCAGATTACAAAAACTGGGCACCATTGCAGTGTAACAAAATAATACTGAACCTAGACCACTTCCAAGACAGTTCAAGAAAGGTTAGCCTTGTGGGGGAACTGCTGCGCAAGCTTCTGAGCAAGTCTGTGAGACCAGCCTAGCATGTCGGTCATAGCTTCCAGGTGTAGCTGTTTAGCGATGAGGTTCTCATTGGTGTTCTCCGCAATCTTTCTTAGAGATAGGACTTCAAGTCGAAGTTGAGTTGCAGAATGCCTTTCTGCTAGAACTTGGGACTGAAGAAGTCGAACTAATTCAGACAACGAATTCTGTGAGCTTGTCTGACTGTTAGTCTCAAGTAACTTGAACACTGCATCAAGACAAGACTTTGGGGTTGTCTCGCTATCTTCAAGATGTTTTGCCTTCTTTGCTGCAATATATGTTGGGTTTGTCTCACAGCCTTCAGCAGACTTGTGCATGCCATCAGGCATAGCACCCTGAAACAAAGCAGAGAGATGATAGGTTTGGCACGTGTATAAACAAAGATGATAACTATTCTGTCAATTCTATCCAATTTCAAATTAGAAAATAAAGAGTAAGTTCAAAATATCAGTAGCATAATTTGGCATTGTTCATAATGCGGGGAGCTTCACCACACTACTGGATTACCATGTCAACATAACAAGCATAGATGAAGGGCAAAGAAAATCATTGTATCTATTTTGGATAATGTGCACGGCATGTTGTTCATATCATCAGCCACATCAGTAAGATAAAACAGGAGATGACAAGGTGCAAACGTGGGCTGCTTCACCACACACTGGATTATAGATACACAAAAACAAGCATACATATAGGGAGTATTAAGTAATGTGCATGGTATGAATATGGAATTTGGTTTTACAAGTAAAACTTAGAACTTACGGTTCTTACGAACATGCATTTTGGTAGAAACAGGAAAATAAACAGCAGTAAACGATAGGGAGTATGAGCAAATTAAACAGCAGTTGAGGATAAAGGCTTTAGAACGACCGACTTACATTAACAGTTAACACCATCTTTATAATGCCCTTCTCCATGTCAAGGGAAGGATAACTCAAGAATTTCAGCAAAGAATCTTCTTCATAAGCATTGCCTATACTCTACATTTTGTAGAGAGTAATTATAGATATGATAATACTGGAAGGGATAGAGGATAATGAAGATAAGATGCAGATTGATGCTACATAATCAACTTCCAATACCTGGAAGTACAAGCGTTACAGGACAAAATGTACTGACAAGAGCAATGGGCTACACTTCTGCACTGGCATTGTCTGTGTATTCTACTTGTTGGTAAGATTAAATATAGATCTGATCTTTTTTAGTAAATGGTGGGTGTCGGTGTCAAAACCGGCGGATCTCGGGTAGGGGGTCCCAAACTGTGCGTCTAGGCCGGATGGTAACAGGAGGCAGGGGACACAATGTTTTACCCAGGTTCGGGCCCTCTTGATGGAGGTAAAACCCTACGTCCTGCTTGATTAATATTGATGATATGGGTAGTACAAGAGTAGATCTACCACGAGATCAGAGAGGCTAAACCCTAGAAGCTAGCCTATGGTATGATTGTTGTTCGTCCTATGGACTAAAACCCTCCGGTTTATATAGACACCGGAGAGGGCTAGGGTTACACAGAGTCGGTTACAATGGGAGGAGATCTACATATCCATATTGCCAAGCTTGCCTTCCACACCAAGGAAAGTCCCATCCGGACATGGGACGAAGTCTTCAATCTTGTATCTTCATAGTCCGAGAGTCCGGCCAAAGGTTATAGTACGGCTATTCGGACACCCCCTAATCCAGGACTCCCTCAGTAGCCCCTGAACCAGGCTTCAATGACGACGAGTCTGGCACGCAATATTGTCTTCGGCATTGCAAGGCGGGTTCCTCCTCCGAATACACCACGGAAGAATTTTGAATATAAGGATAGTGTCCGCCCCTGCAAAATAAGTTCCACCTACCACCGTAGAGAATAATATTTCCACAAATCTTAATCTGCTGACACGTTTTTGCAACATGACATTATGCCATGGCCCGGTGCTTATTCGAACCGTTTTTCTTCAACCAGCTCCACACATAACGCGAGCCAGTTTCTTGACACATCTTGTCAAAGCAGAGATCGTGTTCCCCCAATTACGGGATTCTCATTAATACGGTCGTGGGTAACCCAACCGTGTCTAGGACTCCTAGATTATAGGTAAGTCCAAACGGCCACGGTGAGGACGCTTGATATTCACCCTCTTTATAAAGGGACAAGGTTTTCGCTTTTTCCCTCTCGTGCTCAATCGAACCCCTCCCCCGCCTCGAGTTCTAGCACCCAAAGCCCAGGTCAGGTGCTCCAGATCTTCAATCATGTCCGGATACTACCAAGGATGTGGGCCTGAGCAGTAACCGCGCCGCCGAACAAGTAAGTAATCCTCTAGCCAAACACACCGTCTTTTATTCATCATGACATCATCTCTACGGAATCGCTCTTTGACCAGGACTGGCTAACAAAAGCGAAGATGATTCGGTGTTCGGCCCCCTCCCTGAGGGTTTGGAAAATCCAGTGCTGGAAAAGATGCTCAAGCTTGCACCTTGCCCGGAGCCCTCGAAGGAAGATACATGGGGGAATAATATGGGCGAAAGTGGGCCCCCATCGCTGCCAGTTCCAACCGAGGGAATGAGCGCCTCCATAAAGGAGGATAACCGGGGGAGGAAGAGGACTGCTTCTGAGGATCTGGAAGCCGAGGCCTCCAAACGAGAGAAGAAGTCTCCAACAGAGGGTCCTGCCTCGAGGGGTGCTCTTGCCGCACAAAGTCCGCGGGAGGATCAGCCCTCCAACGAGTCGTAAGTGATTCAAAAAATACTTTAATAGTGAAGGTATACTACCTTTCCTCTGAGGAGAATAACCGCCGCATATATCATGCAGTTCGGGTCTTAGCCCTTCTCAGCTGAGCTCGTCTTCAGGGGATCTTTTTCCAAAGATGATGGAGAACGAAACGCCTCCCCCGGACTCCTCCGCTCAAGAAGCGGGCAACCCCGAAGTGTCGTCACGGAGGGCCTCTTCGGACCCGGTGAGGCCAGAAGATAATCCCATAGTCACCCGAAGTCCCCAACGTCCGGCTCTCGAAGAGAGCAAACAAAAGAGTCTGGCACCGTCTGGTATGCGGTCGGACGTTCTGAGGGAGCTGTTGGAGCGAGCGGCCATCTCAGAAGAACACCGTATGCTAATGGGTACGGTGATGGAAAGAATTTTGTCCGCCGAAAGCGGATTACATGAAGCCTTTATGAGTCTACTAACAGGCTTTGAGGTACGTGAAATGATATTTGATAGTACCGCACATGTTAGGTGTGCCCTGTGTAGATAGTAGCCCCTGAGACTCTGGTTGTCGTCGAGAATAGCGGCGAACAGAGGATCATAGTCCCAGGAAATAACCAGACTGCCTTTATGTGTAGGTGGTGGAAGCTCCGGTGGCTAGCCGGACTAGTGAGTTTGCCGAATTAAAGCGGCAACTAGATGCGGCAGACGCCGACATTGAGCTTGTTAACAAGCGGCTTGACGAATCACAGGGTAAGTAATGTTTTCTGGTGAATGTCACATAATAAGAGCAGTATGATGCCAGTATCTTTAATATGTTGTGACTGCAGACGGAGCTGCCACCGTGGAGACCCTTCGGGCGGAACTCGCCCGAGCCAAGGAACAAGCGAGGGTTAGTAATGCGGCTGCTTTGAAGGTGGTCGAAGATTTAAGAGCCGAGAAGGCCGCCCATTGCGAAAGCAAAGAAAAGATGGCCAAGATGGCCGTAGAATTAAAAGGCACTGCTGACCATTGCCAGTTCCTTGAAGAAGAGAACCGAGTGAAGGCAGCGGACCTTGAGAAGGCCATGATGGCGAGCAAAGACACTCGCTCTGCTATGAGGGCGAAGAAGGAGGAGCTGTGGGAAGCCAGGGATATTGCGGCTGGGAAGCCCTTTCTGCTGCAGAGGAAGTTCAGAGATCCGCGGTATGCCCCTCTGGATCGGCTGTGGAGTTTGGCAGACGCATATATGAACTTGGCGGCAAGCGCTGTCGATGCGGTCGAATACTTCCGAGATAAGTCAGATCATGAAGTAGACAAGTTGTTCTGGTCGCAATTTAACGTTCCAGAGCGTCCGCTTCCCTTGACTGATCAACTAGCCGAATGGGCCAAACTTAATAGGTTGTCCAGACTCGCCATGGGGTCCATTGTAGATCATTTGTGGCCGGAGAAGCCGAAGCCAAACAGCTATTTCAGCTTAGTGCAGCAGTTCCTTGGTGCGGTGCCGCGCATCAACGCGATGAAGAGGTCGGTGTGCATAGAAGGCTCGCGGATGGCCTTTGCCCGTGTCAAGGCATACTGGGCGGAGATGGATGCTACCACTGTTGTGGCGCAAGGTTTGGCCATAGGCCGAGTAGCTGCTGAGCACTATTTTGAAGAGGTTCTTGAGGGTGCTCGTTTGATAGAGTCCCAGTGCTCGAAGAATATTATGTTTGAGTGACATGTATTGCCATTGTAAACACAATGTTTTTATGAAATATAGTAAGGCTGTATTTATACTTTTGCCGGAAAGTAATATGATGCCTCCTGTGCGGCCGTTTATGTATATATGTATATAACCTGAAAGATTGCAGTCGTCGGCTTCAACCCTCACGCATATAATGCGGAGGTGCTCGCAAAAAATGCGTGTTCACACTTAACCCAACGTCTTGGTCCTATTAAGGAGGTGATAGCGCAGCGAACGAGGCAACCGGACTATAAGCTTTAACACTTTCACTTCTCCATAGGAGTTTGATAGTGGGGCTACTAGATAGCCCCTGGTGGCTCCGCACTCTCCCTATCTCGGGGTGCATACATGCCTGGCCGGAAAACGGCCCTTCGTTAAGGCGGAGGAATTCTAACATTCCGATGGGTCATCGAGTGGTTGACTAGTCTCACGCTATATCATGACAGTCAGTTTTCGGCTTTCTCTACTGAGGTGCTCGTCCGGATGAACCAGGGCACAATCGCAGTAGTTCTCCTGGTGCTGCCTTAGCCGATAAAGCGGAACGTAAGGCACCAAAACACAGGAGCCGGGCAAACCCAACATTTGACCAAAGACAATGATTCGGAGCTGATGCATATAAGGCCAAACTCGCGACGCCGAACACTCCCTAAGGTATTCGGTCTTTATGGTATAAACCGGGCCTAAATAGTTCCCTTTGTAAGAAGCCCCTTGTGTCCAAGTACATGCATTATTCTAACGTGGCCACATGCCAAGACGTTAGCATCCTTCTCAATTGTGCTGAGAATTCCAGGGATGTGTATCAACAAGAGACAGTAAAAAAGGTTTACGCAGGGTCTTAATCTAAAAAGAATCCTTGGAGCGGGTCCCTGCTGCACGTCTGCGTCTGTGTCTCCATTGTGCCGTATCCTGGATGGGTGTAGCATGTCATCTGTAAAAGAGAGGAACTTAGGTGAAAAAGTTGTTGTGCAAAAAGGTGGTTTTTTTAAAGAAACCATGTATACTTAAAAATGAGTGAAAAATTGCCACTTGTCTGCGCGCGTTGAGCCCCTTGTATTTGTAATAGGGGTGTGGCCCTCAATCCGGTATGATTTACATATAGCTGTGCCAGACTCGTCTAACCGTGTCCGTGGTCTTGACGACCTATCGAATGCTTTAGTTGGTGAGGCCGTTTTTAGTGTGCGGATGCTAAGGCAATGGCATTCTTTTCGGCGCGCAAAGATCGCTCAATATTTTCGTTCACTGTAATGATGCCACATGGACCGGGCATCTTGAGCATGAGGGAAGCGTAATGCGGTATTGCATTAAAGCGAGCAAAAGCTTCGCGTCCAAGTAGTGCTTGATAACCACTTTGGAACGGAGCAATGTGGAAGGTTAAATGTTCGCTACGGAAGTTATCGGGGAAACCGAATATAACTTTTAGTAGCAGGGAGCCCGTGCAGTGAGCCCCTGGGCCTGGCGTTACTCCTTTAAAGGTAGTGTTGCTATGGCGGATTTTCGTTGGGTCTATCCCCATTTCGCGGATTGTATCCTGGTATATCAGGTTTAAGCTGCTGCCACCGTCAATCAGGACTCGTGTAAAGTGGTATCCGTTAATTATTGGGTCTAATACCAGTGCAGCCCATCCTGCACGTCGGATACTTGCTGAGTAATCACGATGGTCGAAAGTGATCGTTTGAGACGACCAGTGGTAGGACTTCGCTGTGATAGGCCCTTGGGCATGTCTCTCTGGGAGTGCCGCTTTGCTTCCCTTGATCACGTGTAACACGTTGACTATTTTGACTTCTGGTGGAAACTTCTTTTGTTCCCCAGTGTCTTGCTTGAGAGGCTCACCCTCGCCTTCGCTTGGTGTATCCTCCCCCTTGTGTACGGTGTTGAGATTGCCGGACTACTGGAAGACCCAACATTCTCTGTGGGTATGATTAGCGGGTTTACCAGGGGTGCTATGGATCTGACATACTTGGTCCAGAATTTTGTTTAGGCTAGACGGTTCGTCTATGGCGCCTTTAGAGGGCGGCTTTTGCTGACTTAGCCGAGAGCTTTTGAATCCGGTGTTTACTGTCATGCTCTTCGTGCTGTCTTCTTTATTCCGGTGTTTGTTATTGTTGTTGTGCCATGATTTCCCATTTCCATCTCTAGCTTCGGATGTACTGGGGTCGCTGGTGCTGCATCTGGCTAGCCAGCTATCCTCACCCGCGCAAAAGCGGGTCATGAGGCTTGTTAATGCTGCCATTGTTCTCGGCTTTTCTTGGCCGAGGTATCTGGCAAGCCATTCGTCACGGACGCTATGCTTAAAAGCTGCCAAGGCTTCGGCATCCGGACAGTCGACTATTTGGTTCTTTTTAGTAAGAAACCTGTTCCAAAGCTTTCGGGCTGACTCTCCGGGCTGTTGAGTTATATGACTCAAATCGTCCGCGTCCGGAGGTCGGACATAAGTCCCTTGAAAATTTGCCCGAAAAGCATCTTCGAGCTCTTCCCAGCTTCCAATGGAGTTTTCGGGGAGGCTTTTAAGCCAGTGCCGAGTTGGCCCTTTGAGTTTGAGGGGTAAGTATTTAATGGCGTGGAGATCGTCTCCTCGAGCCATATGGATGTGGAGGATATAGTCCTCAATCCAGACCCCAGGGTCTGTTGTTCCGTCGTATGCCTCTATGTTTATGGGTTTGAATCCCTCTGGAAATTCATGGTCCAGCACCTCATCGGTGAAACATAGGGGGTCTGCGGCACCCCTGTATCTGGGCGTGTCGTGGTGTTCGGATGTTTGGTGTGTTGCATCATGTGCTGGAGTGCGCTTGCGCGGTCCATAGATGGATCTAGTTGCTCCGTCCTTTTGATGCGAGCACTTGCATGGATCGCGTATTGGCTTCTGTGCGGCGTTGCTTGCCGCTCCATGTTGGCCGTGAGGTCGTCTATCCGGCCGGGTGGCCGTTTTAATTTTTGGTTGCGGGGGATCTAAGGCCTCCTCATCGAACTCAGGTAGCAACTTCCGCTTCGGGTAGCTCTTGGTGAGGCGATTACCACCATACTTCGCTGTTGTGTTGAGTACTTTACTCCATCTGATTTGGAGTGTGTCTTGCGCCGCCTTGAGCCTTTGCTTCTGCCTTTTTAGACTCCTCGCAGTGGCAACAAGCCTTTGATGGGTATTTTGTTGCTTCGGGCGTCTGTCCGGTGTTATGTCCTCCGGACTATTATCCTTTGACAGAGTTGGTTTGTTCGGTTTGATTCTCTGCGTTGCCGTGGTCCGGCAGTGGTTCGCCCTGCTCTAACACTAGGTCTATATGATCATTATTTCTGTCAAGGCGGGATTTGGGGCGGCGCTTACGTCGCCGCTTTGACTGCTTCTCGAGGGGACAGCCCTTCGTTGTGTCCTTCCGTTCCTCGTCGTTGTTTTCCTTTGGTGTGTCCACCATGTATACATCATGTGATGAGGTGGACGTCCAGTGCCCTATGGGCAGTGGTTCCTCTTTGTCTCCCGCACTATCGTCCATACCGTCGATGTTTTCGGAGTCGAAGTCGAGCATGTCGGTTAAGTCATCGACAGTGGCTACTAAGTGGGTGGTGGGTGGGTCGTGAATTTCTTCGTCGTCCGCATCCCAGTCCTGCCGAACATAGTTCGGACAGGATCCTCCTGATAAGGAGAGAGACCTTAACGAGTTCAGTATGTCGCCAAAGGGCGAGTGCTGAAAAATATCCATGGAGGTAAATTCCATGATCGGCACCCAATCAGATTCGATAGGAACGGGCGCTGGCGGTTCGGAGTCCGTGGCCGGAGAAGGATCCGGCAGTTTAACAACACGGCTCTCGTGCAAGGTAAGGTCGATGTTCGCT
The DNA here is from genome assembly GCF_018294505.1 of Triticum aestivum. NCBI lineage: Eukaryota > Viridiplantae > Streptophyta > Magnoliopsida > Poales > Poaceae > Triticum > Triticum aestivum. Next base: position 528,583,437 of record NC_057809.1, on the reverse strand, counting down.
CGATGCCGCTAAGGGTAAGGCCTCCGTGGCGGGGTCCATCCACCGTCCGCGGAAGGCGCAACTGGCTCCTAATTGAGGGTCGGAGCGGCTGCCGTGCGATCTCCTTAACACTGTCTGATGGGAGAGCTAAGTCATACTCATCGTGACCGCATGGCGCACAAGGCAGAGGCTCGAATCCATCGAAGATCAAATATCCACGGATATCGGCCGTGTAGTTCAACATCTCCTCTAGGTTCATCTTGGCCGTCTAGTTCAATGTGAGAACAAGTACCAAAAATCAGATCCAGCCAATAATGTAGAGTATAGATGAGAAATGCAACTAATTCTTGATAAGAGAATATAGCTTGTAGTTGGCGTGTAGATTGTTCACCTGAAATTGCGGCAGCCGGTTGCTCATACCAACTTGATGCATCGTGAGCTCAGAGAAGGACTGGATTGGTGTAAGCATCTCCTCGGCATGGATGCCATGGCCATGCCCCGAGCGCCCTGAGCGCCCCGAGGGCTTCTTCTCCCATCTGAAGCTATCGATCCGAATGCTAGGGTAGCTTGTTCTGAGCGGCTCGGCCGTGCAGTAGAGGCTGAGGTCCCGGACATAGTACTGGAGGTACTCGACGAGGGTGGCCACGAAGTCGCCGGCCATCTCGAGGGTGTCCCGGTAGCCGTACCGAGCGACGCACCGGAACACCATGCTCTCCTTGGGCTCCACCTGCCGGAAGAGGAAGCGCTCCTGAACGTCAACGTGCGGGATGGGCAGGTGCTTGACGGAGATGAAGACGATGACGGAGTGGACGGTGGGGATCTTCTCGATGAGGTGGGGGAAGATGGGCGGGATGCCCTGCACTAGCTCCGTGTAGAAAAGGCCAAGCCCCGGGACCCGCTTGAGGTCGTGGCGCTCGAGGAGGTGCTTCACCTCGTCGGGCGACACCGTGTGCTGGAGCTCGTACTTGTACCGCTTCACGTGCACGTAGTGCCACACGATCATGATCACCATGAGCACCGCCGACATGGCCAGCGGGAAGTAGGGGCCCTGTGTGAACTTGTACAGCACCGCCGACAGGTAGACGGTCTCCGTGGACATGAAGACGACGAAGAAAGCGGCGATCCACCAGATATTCACCTTCCACACCAGGAGCATCACGATCGTCATCAACAGCGTCGTGATCACCATCACAAGAGCCACGCAGATCTCTGTTCAAGCACGCGTCATGTCCATTAGGCCACAGAGATAAGCATGCATAGATTTCTGTCATGGTTTTAAATAGCACGCTATAGCGTTTAGAAGAGATCATGGGCTAAGAGACTTTGGTCCAAACACATGAACACACATTTTAAATAGCACACTGTTACGTTTAGAAGGGATCCACCGCTAAGAGGCATGACCCGCTATTTGAAACTGTATTTTCTGTTCAATCATGTGTTGGATGCATTTCTTACCATGTGCCTTGGCGATGAAACCGGTTGTCCTGAAGCTTATGGTGACGACACAAGAAGCCACGCAAAGGAAGAAGTTGACTTCAGGGATGTAGAGTTGGCCCGAGTAACGCCTTGACGTGCGCAGTATCTTCACCCTCGGGAAGCAGCTAAGTGTTTGCAGATGTGACATGGTTGCGAAGGCGCACGAGACCATGGCTTGGCTTCCGATGACTGAAGCTAGAAGCGCGAGAACGAACGTCGGCCAGAACAAAGTGCCTGGAATTGCACATGAAATTTTAATTAGTTTCTGATGCACGGCTTACAGAATAGTAGTACTGTATACACTAGTAAGGTATCTTGTCGGTTACATACTTGGAATGGATTCGAAGAAAGCGTTGGATATTATCATGTCGTCCATGTGCGTCCTGAGGTAAGCTGCTTGCCCAATATAAGTGAGCAACACGGAGGGGAGTAAGCCAAAGCTAAAGCTCAGCTGAAACAGGGGAAAAAATGTTAGTTCAGTCTTCATATAGTATATTCTTGGAAAGTACTAGAATTTCCTACATACAGTTCACCATGTACAGGTCAGTAAAAGAAACTACACTAATCATATTGAAAAGGTGATGGTCATATTAAGGAAATAAACAACACAGTGTATGGTATACAAAGTCATAATAGTTCTACTACCCCAATCTAAAATAGATGGCATTCTAGAAAGTTGTAGTCAAGCTTCTTTAATTTTCACTGTCGCTATTGAAAAGCTTATTGTGATTTCCAAACAAATATAATTTTTGAATTTTTTTCAAAGAAGTATTTTCTAGTTATGCAAGTTTACATGTTTGGGTTAAAAACAATAGCCAAAGTTCCATCTGATAAACTCTGTCCATACCAAAAACCTCTTGGAATGGTGGGAGTATCTTCAGAACCTTGGCAGTCAAAGGAAATCTTCCTAATCATCTTTTTTACAGTTATAAGAATAGAGCTTCAAACTTTGAAGTGGTCAAGGAATCTTCTGTCTAAATATATATCATTATCCCTCAATATTGTGTAATGCATCATGTAGTGTAATTGTGGCAGTCAAAGAGGATGTTCATTTATACCTGAATTGACTTTATGCTGAAGTATCCTAGATCAGCAAAGAGGGCTTCCGTGCCTGTCACAAAAGAACAACTCTGTCAAGTTCAGTAAATGCTCCCCAGTCCCCACAGAAAGAAAGTTCAGTGTGTGCAAATTGTGCTTTCATAAGATTTTTTGCCAATAGTACAGCACCCCCTGAAACTGACCAGTGTGGAATATTGTGAATGCAGTACCATATATGCTATCATCAGAATGATAGGGGCCTTTTTTTACCTGTAAAGCAAAGGAGGATTTCACCGAGCGAAACCCATCCCTTCTTCTTGTTCCTTCGGAAATAGTCGAAGATGTACTTGGGGTTGAACGCCTTCAGGGTGCCGATATCGTACTTGATCAGGTTATAAAGCCCGATACCGGCGATGAGGAGAAGCCACACGACAACGAGCGGCGCAAACGTGTAACCGATCTTGTCGGTCCCGAGGTGTTGCACCGTGAAGAACAATATCAGAATACCCACTGTGATCCACACTATCTGATCTGTTCAGAGCAACCAAATCATATCATCAGGAATCAAATTATGTAAAGAAAAAAGCTGTAGTCTGTAGAAATGTAGGTGAAAGTCGGTCAAGGTCGTTTCCTTCCCCAGATCTTTGGGGATTCACTTGCTTGTTTTTTACACTACCAAGGGGGGTCAGCAGCAACAGGCTGGCGCTCAAAGTCCCAAGTCCTATGTCAAACTTGATCCTGATCTGGTAATTTATTTATATTTCTTGACAGCTCGGTCTAGATCTGGTTATTAATAACATGAAGACTAGTTTGCGAGCTAAACGTGGAGAGGAATTAATAGCCAGTTGAAACGGTCAGAAATTGCAACTAGTTGGTTTAAACTGAACTGTCGTGGTTTGCAGTTTTGCTCTCATGGGAAACGTGATCTGAGACTGTACGTGTCATGTGCAAGCAGTCTCCATACAGGGCAGGCTATGGCTGACAGTAGCCATGAGCTGGGCACATTTTCCATTTGACTTCCCAGGTTTAACTGATGGATTACGTACACTCACATATAAATCGATTGAAAAGTGGAGAGAATGCGTGTTAGTACACATCTCGGTACTGTATTTCTATGTACCTGTTGTCAGGTGAGGCGCTCTCAGTCTCAGGCCGTTGACTGCCGATAGTACTGAAACATTTGCACAAGCAATTCATTCATTAGAAAAACATATAATTAAGGTTATTAGGCCCCTGTCATTCTGATGGTAAGAAAGAGAGGAGGAGTACCGGAGATGGGAGGGGTTAGCATGCAGTCGCTGATGGCGAGCGCCGTGGCGAAGATGGTGAGGAAGAAGAGCGTGAGCTTGGCCGGCTTGCTCGTCTCCAGCAGGTTCTTCATCCACTGCGCCCTCCTCCTCGTCGCCGACAGATGCCGGTGGCTGGAGACGAGGTCGTCCTCCGCCTGCTGGTTCGGGATCAGCGCCACCCTCGCGTACCTCGAGATCAGCGAGTAGAGCGCGAACGTTCCACCTGAACAATCGAGTTCATGGCATGGAGACAATTAGCAGCATGCGTAGGTGTTCAGACTTCAGACTGATATATGATGGTCTCAGATGACACATGGATCTGTATGGTGAGAGACGATCGTTGGCACGCACCATCGCCGTCGTCGTTGGCGTAGAGCGCGATGAAGATGATCTTGACCATGGCGAAGAGCAGGAAGCTGTAGATGATGAGGGAGAGGACGCCCAGCACGTCGTCCTTGTGCCCGACGCCGTATTTGAAGGTGTTGGAGAAGACGTAGAGCGGCGATGTGCCGAGGTCGGCGTAGAGGATCCCCACGCACTGGAAGCCCAGCCGCAGCGTCCTCACCCAGTTGTCCTGTTGGTGCGCAGGAGTACCGTTTACAGTATGAAAGCTTGGACTTGGATCAAGATACTATTAACAATTCTTCCATGCATGTGCATATACTACAGTAAAACACCAACTTGACACCCCGAGCAGTCCAACTTGATAGGTAGGAGTAACATTTACAGTATCTAGCTTAGACTTGGATCCCACATGTCAATTCTTGTACTACCTAGAAGCTAGAGCATGCATATGCAGGTGGCATAACATAAAGAACAAACAACAACTTGATGAGTCTGCCCGATCGAATAGTCTAAGTCGTGGAAAACAACGTACGGCAACTCTGAGAAATCTCCTTGCTTGCTCAACAACGTCGAACAGCAGTAGGAACGCGCTATATGCTTCCTCTCCACGTACGTACCACCGCACGTACCATGCTCGGTCACACGCTCGATCGTCGTTCCTCCTCCACCCAGCAGCAGACACAGGATAGGAACATTTACAGTATATATCAAGCTTGGACTTGGATCGACATATTAATTCTCCTAGCGGAGTACGTCCTAGAAGGTAGAGCATGCATGCATATGCAGGTGGCATGACATAAAGAACAACTAAGTCTGCCCGAGTAGTCCAAGTGGTGGAAAACAACGTGCGGCAGGTCTGACAAATCTCGTTACTTACTTCTTCAACAACGTCGAACAGCCGTAGGAACGTGCTACCTATGTCTACGTGCCACCATGCTGGGTCACACGCTATCTCCTTCCTCCTCCTCCCAGCAGCTTCAGCTTGGGCGCGGAGGGGCCTTCGGCTTTTGATGTTAGGCTTAGGTGAAAGGTTTGGATATTCGGCTCAGCATTTCTGCACCCCTTTATCAAGTGGATAAGAGTAGCGAGAGATGTTGCCAAGATGACGGATTTAAACTTATTAATGTACTACTTTATAAGGTCTTCGTGGATAAGAGTGCCGTTCATCGGTGGCACTGTACGTGGTGGGTTCAGTTACGTTCTACACAACCGCGCGACGGGCGGCGGCGGCCAGTCGGAACGGCGGGCGACGGGGAGAAGGAGGAGAGAATGCTAGCTTAATTTGACGGAGCAGCGCATGCGGCATGCGGCAGAGGAGGAAGAAGCCACGGCCGATCTGATGGGCATGCACCATGGCACCATGCAGATTTGCAGTCCGACTGGCCGAGGCGATGAACACAGACACTAGGATAACAACGCGCTAGCAGGTTCACCAACGGCGTTGCCATGCATGCATACCTGGCCATGGTGGCCGCCGTGCGCGGGCCTGGTGGCGTCGCGGTAGAGCGAGTCCTGCCGCGGCACGTCCGCCGGCGGCACCTCGAGGTCGCCGCTGTGGGGCACGATCTCCAGGCTGCTCCTCGCGCTGGCCATCGCCATCTCCCCTTTCCCGCCGCTGCGTACTACCTTCCCTGCTCGCGCGCGCGTGCGCCACCACTTATAATGGCCTTTTATCTGCTTGCTGCTTCGCTTAGCTTACGTCCCTGCGGAGCTCATCCCATCTCGAGCTGCTTATACCGCCCTTTATAAGCGCAGGCAGCCGGCCGGGAGGCTGTGCACTGACCTCTCGTTACTGACTTGTCTCGCTTCGCTGGCTGCTTTTGGGTTGCTTGCTTGCCGCAACAGTTTACCTTACCAGCCGATCGATCGATCGATCACGCACGTCGGTCCAGCGTCAATGTTGACTTGCTCCACGACTCATTAATTTTGGACGGGAAGTCGCCAATGGCGATGTATCGGCCGACGCCAGCGCGTGGGCGACGTGGCGCTCCGTCGCTCGACTGACTCGCCCGGGGGCGTCGTCTGCGGCCAGAATGGTAGCCAGCTCTAGAGACTGAGATCACGCGTGCCCGTGCGCTCCCGTTGGATCAGAAAATCTGCGGTTCACATGTGTTAAAAAATTTATTTTTATTTTGAGGATCACATGTGTTAAATTTTTACTAGTAATATCAGAAGGAAGCGTGGATAAGGGTCCAAAACTAAAATTCGTCCTGCCTTCCGTTTCGAGGAAAAGACGATCGTCCTGCGTGTACCATGGGCTGCTAAGCCTAAGCCGCCGCTTATCTGTGTGGCAAGTCAAGATAAACTGTTGCGACCTGCGGCTTGACAGGACTTCTAAAAGTGACAATTGTATATGTTTATGCTTTTCTGTGATTCTGTTAAAGGTTTGCAAAAAAACTCTTCTTTTTTACTAAAAATGACTTCAAACAAAACTTATATACTTTATAATAATAATATGATAAGGAGGGAGTGCATAGTCTAATCAGAAAGAAGCGTGGCATAAGTTTATTTCTTTTAGTAGAGCCGAATGAAATCAATTTTTAATTAACAAAGTCATCCACCGACCAAGATTACAACTAATAACAAAAGGTAAGAAATGGCAAAAAAAAAATACAAAGTGCTTGAACAGCTTATAGCCTAGCGTGTTGTAGGCAAACAGAAACATAAAGAAAGAGAAGAAACCCAAACTCCACCACCAGAAGGGGGGTGAAGATCAATGTAGGAGACACTGACACTAGAAGAAAACGCATCCTCGCGTACTAAGATTGAGATTACATGTGCCCATGTGCTCCCGTTGGATCAGAAAATATATATATATATATATATATATATATATATATATATATATATATATATATATATATATATATATATATATATAACCTGGAAAAAGGTCCACAACTTCACTTTAGTCCTACCTTCCGTGTTGAGAGAAAAAAAATCATCCTGTGACCATGGGCTAAGCCGCCACTTACATATGTGATAAGTCAAATATATATCTAGAAATGTTCCGGACACCGTTGCGACTTGCGGCTTGATACGACTTCTAACGGTGATAATTTTTTACGTTAGCTGGGGTTGGTCATATTACTGCGGCTCATATTAGGTTTGAAATATGTGCACTTATATGGGCTATATGAAATTGCAGGAATATATGATTTTTAACAGATATTATATTTTTAACTTTCTTGCAGGTCATTTTTAGAGCTACCGCATGGATCCGTGCGTGGTCCTTACTCATTCCTACGGACTCCAGGGAGCCATTGGTTACTAGGTGCAACCAGTGAGAGATGGTAGCACGGGCTATATTCAACCGGTTTGAATGACGGTCACATAACAAGATAGGAGTCTAGGGAGCTTGTCCTTTACATTGTCATACCGGTTGTGATATTGAGCATTCACATTTCTTTTCCTTTTTGTTCCGCTTGCGAGCTGTAATACTTTTATGACTTTGTGCTACTTCAAGACTTTTTAATAAGATGGCTGCATGCATCGTTCCGATGCAGAGGCCGGGGCAAGCCTCCTTTTCCAAAAACAATACCATTAGATTCACACTGAAATAAATTTTCATATGATATACATTTGTATCATAAATACTCATATATTTCTTTCAACAAAATTGACCAAGTTCGACTTCGGATAAGACTTATATGCACTGAAAATTTTACATAGAGGAAAAACACAGTCCAATCAGAGGGGTGGCAAGAGTGTTAACCATGTACCGGTGGGATATAGTATGTGCCGGGACATATAAATGAAATGAAGTGCTCACACACAGTGATGAATCAACTGGGCAGGCTTTAATAGGCTTGAGCCTGCCCTCCAGCGATGCAAAAGAATATTTTAGTAGTTAATAGTACATGTTTCTGCTAGTATTCTAGCAAATTTTAACCTTGTTTGCACAACAGAGCTGGGGGTTGGTGACTTTTTTTCACATAATTAACTTTGAGCCTGCCCTTGATTTTCTTACAAGATTCGCCACTGCTCACACAGAACAATAAATTGACAGAAAATGACATGATGCAAAAATTTCAAGTCTTGTGTGCGAATAGAGACGAGTTCTTCTTGCGGCGCAGACCAAGAGAAAAAAAAAGGTCTAGTAAGCAATAGGTCGACCTACTCGGTATAGACAGACAACATATGAACCTCAGAATAGTATGTGGAGTAGCTATTGAACTTTCCTGTGGAGTAACTCTTATTCCTTGTGCATGCCTAAATTTGAGTTCTTGATGGTTATATAAGAAGATTCACTCTTTAAAGTGCCAAACCGCGTGCTGGTGGGAAGACTCCAGAAGTGTGGTGCGTACAGGGACATACGTACAAAGGAAACGAAGTGCTGAGACAGAACCAAAAATTGACAGAAAATGACATGATGCAGATTTTCAGGTCTCGTGCGCGTACAGAGAAGAGTTCTTCCTTCAGCGTGGACCTAGAGAAAAAGAGGTCAAGTAAGCAAGCCTGTCTGCTAGGTACAGAGACCGGATATCAAAGTCAGAATAGTACGCGGTGTGAATTTTTGAGACATGGGTCTAGACGCAGCACCCGATTTAGCAAACAAAATTTAAAGAAAGCATTAGAAAAATGTCGAATATTTCTGAAACTTTTTGCAGGAAATCTAGCGTTATACATGTGCGTAAAGTTTCGCGACAAAATGCATTATGTGGAAATTCTGGCAAAAAGACAAAATTATGGGTACGAAAAAAATGTAAATAGTAACTTCACTACTAGAATTCACAAATAGCCCTAGAGCTAAATTGGTTCCCTGAAGCCCTTTGTGAAGCTGGTGGTGGAGGGTAGAGAGACTCTTAGGGAGGTGCAGACCAATGTGCATCACTAGGGATCAGATTAGTGGGCAGCCGTTAGATTGATTACACTTGCAGGGCGTGATTAGGTGCCCAGCGTGCAGCCGACTTTCCTCTAGTTAGTTTCTAAATTATACTCCTGTGATTACGATGCTTCCATATTTATTCCTATTTGCTTCCTTGAATTAACTTCTTCAGAAAATAACACTGTGATATAATTTAAAGTCCATCTAAATTCTTATATTTTCATACTTTATTCCACATTTTTTAGAAAACTTTTTTTTTGCTTCTAGTGCATAGCAAATTTGCTCGATGAAAAATGCATCCCATGTACATTTTATTCTGTTTTTAATGCAGCAAAAGCTTGCTTCCACCGATGAGATAATTTGCTTCGATCTCAGCCAAACTTTTTTGGACGTAACAATTTGTTTCCAAATACTTTGCTCCCATGTATCTTTTTTATCAGTTTCCAACAAGAAACTTTGCTTCCATCTAATAATAAAAGTGCTTCCATGGTAAAATTAATTTGCTTCTACTCGAACATAAGTTTGTTTCCCTGGTTCGTTCGTTCTTACAATAAGTTTCAGACATGGTACAAATTTATTTAGTTCAAGTCACCAACAGTGTGTACTATGTTTCCGTAAGCCAATAATTGTATGTTCCCTATAAACCGTAGACATGATTCCCTTCGCTTGCGGTCGACCTCATTGTAGGGCAGATCCAAGTGTCATGAGTCATCACACTTCCTAGTGCATGCATCAGTCGCCTCCATATATGTCACCGGCTGCGCCCATCAGTTCCAAAGCCAACACGCAACTGCTTGAAATATACTCCCTCGGTCCCATAATGTAAGACATTTTTGCAAGCTATGTAACATCTTATATTATGGGACGGAGGGAGTACATCCATAATCAGTTAGACACGATGCATAAGTATAGAAGGTATATAAGTATGAAGCAACAACGAGTATTACATATATGGTACGGTAGTGATGAAGTAGAGATTCTCACATTCCCATGTAAGGAAGCATGTATGCTTCGTACATGCTATGTCACACTGTCTTTGATTTTTTGGATTTGATTTGGCGTTATTCAACAAGAAAAAACAAAAAAAAATTGGCTTGCCACTGTCAGCATGTATATGAAATATAGGAAACATGATGGTTGTGTTTAAACACAAAGAATTCTCTTGACAACACAAATAATAGAACTGTGTTTCTATTGCCCCAAACTATCTGGACTGAAGAAAACATACAACAAAATTAGGAAGCATGAATATTAAGAAGCATCAATTTGTTGTTATCTCAACATAATTCATACCTATCGGGAGCATATAATTTTGTAACTAGAAACTAGCAATGAATGTTGCCAACATGTATGTGCATCAATCAATTTGTGATATACGAACCAATTTCATCCGAGATGCAAACAAAATGGGAAAGCGCGTATCCGATGTTTACAAAGCATGGTTACTGGAAATATCATAATGATAAGAATCTATGCCTGGGACAGATGATGATGATGGGATGAAAGTTGGTTCAGGCAATGCAATACCTTTTGATTCACAAGAAGGACTTCGAAAAGGGTATGAGCCATGTAACGTCTCCTCACTCTCATATTGTTCTAGTAGTATCATGCTCATCATTAATAATCGACCTAAAAATGCCATGCTATTTGCTACCTCTTGAACACTGCGTTGGTTTTCCCTTGAAGATGAAAGGGTGATGCAGTAGAGCAGCGTAAGTATTTCCTTCAGTTTTTGAGAACCAAGGTATCAATCCTGTAGGAGGCCACGCACGAGTCCCTCGCAGCTACACAAACAAATAAACTCCTCGCAACCAACGCGATAAAGGGGTTGTCAATCCCTTCACGGTCACCTACGAGAGTGAGATCTGATAGATATGATAAGATAATATTTTTGGTATTTTTTATGATAAAGAGAAATAAAGATGCAAATAAAATAAATGCCAAAGGAAATAACTAAGTATTGGAAGATTAATATGATGGAAAATAGACCCGGGGGCCATAGGTTTCACTAGAGGCTTCTCTCGATAGCATAAGCATTACGGTGGGTAAACAAATTATTGTTGAGCAATTAACAGAATTGAGCATAGTTATGAGAATATCTAGGTATGATCATGTATATAGGCATCACGTCTAAAACAAGTAGACCGACTCCTGCCTACATCTACTACTATTACTCCACACATCGACCGCTATCCAGCATGCATCTAGAGTATTAAGTTCAAGAGAACAGAGTAACGCTCTAAGCAAGATGACATGATGTAGAGGGATAAACTCATGCAATATGATACAAACCCCATCTTGTTATCCTCGATGGCAACAATACAATACGTGCCTTACTGCCCCTACTGTCACTGGGAAAGTACACCGCAAGATTGAACCCAAAGCTAAGCACTTCTCCCATTGCAAGAAAGATCAATCTAGTAGGCCAAACCAAACTGATAATTCGAATAGACTTGCAAAGATAACCAATCATACATAAAAGAATTCAGAGAAGATTCAAATATTGCTCATAGATAAAGTTGATCATAAACCCACAATTCATCGATCTCAACAAACACACCGCAAAAGAAGATTACATCGAATAGATCTCCACAAGAGAGGGGGGAGAACTTTGTATTGAGATCCAAAAAGAGAGAAGAAGCCATCTAGCTAATAACTATGGACCCGTAGGTCTGAAGTAAACTACTCACACTTCATCGGAGAGGCTATGGTGTTGATGTAGAAGCCCTCCGTGATCGATGCCCCCTCCGGCGGAGCTCCGGAAAAGGCCCCAAGATGGGATCTTGTGGATACAGAAAGTTACGGCGGTGGAATTAGGGTTTTGGCTCCGTATCTGGTAGTTTGGGGGTACGTAGGTATATATAGGAGGAAGGAGTACGTCGGTGGAGCAACATGGGCCCCACGAGGGTGGAGGGCGCGCCTGGGGGGTAGGCGTGCCCCCTACCTCATGCCATCTTGGTTGATTGCTTGACGTAGGGTCCAAGTCCTCTGGATCATGTTCGTTCCAAAAATCATGCTTCCGAAGGTTTCATTCCGTTTGGACTTCGTTTGATATTCTTTTTCTGCGAAACCCTAAAATAGGCAAAAAAACAGTAATTCTGGGATGGGCCTCCGGTTAATAGGTTAGTCCAAAAAATAATATAAAAGTGTATAATAAAGCCCAATAATGTCCAAAACAGGATATAATATAGCATGGAACAATAAAAAATTATAGATACGTTGGAGACGTATCAAGCATCCCCAAGCTTAATTCCTCATCATCCTCGAGTAGGTAAATGATAAAACAGAATTTTTGATGTGGAATGCTACTTGGAATAATTTCAATGTAATTCTCTTAATTGTGGTATGAATATTCAGATCCGAAAGATTCAAGACAAAAGTTTAATATTGACATAGAAATAATAATACTTCAAGCATACTAACTAAGCAATTATGTCACTTCAAAATAACATGGCCAAATAAAGTTATCCCTACAAAATCATATAGTCTGTCTATGCTCCATCTTCACCACACAAAGTATTCAAATCATGCACAACCCCGATGACAAGCCAAACAATTGTTTCATACTTTTGGTGTTCTCAAACTTTTTCAATCTTCACGCAATACATGAGCGTGAACCATGGACATAGCACTATAGGTGGAATAGAATGGTGGTTGTGGAGAATACAAAAAGGGAGAAGATAGTCTCACATCAACTAGGCGTATCAACGGGCTATGGAGATGCCCATCAATAGATATTAATGTGAGTGAGTAGGGATTGCCATGCAACGGATGCACTAGAGCTATAAGTATATGAAAGCTCAACAAAAAAGAAACTAAGTGGGTGTGCATCCAACTTACTTTCTCACGAATGTAAGTGCATCTAGTGCCCCTTAGTGATTTTGGTGTATTGAAGACTTATAGGTTAAGGGACTAATGTGTTTTTGAGTGTACACAGGTTTATAAGTCTATGAGGAGTTTGATATTTACAGAGAAAGTCGACCCCTAAAAATGAAGTTCTTCGACTGAAGACTTTGGATTTCTGAAGACTTTAAAAGTGAAGAAATTGGTGCAATCCTGAAGACTTGGTATTCATTCGAGGAACATGAAGCATGAAGACTCTTGTTTTCGTAGTTTCATTTTCTCTTTCTTGAGTCATAGGAAACACCGTACTGTTAAAGGGAGTCGAGGAAATACTAAGGAAAAATTTCCATGTGATGCTCAACTCAAAATCCTACACCTACCAATCCCTTCGAGTGAAGCCATTGGAAATCTCATATAGTTCAGTCATATTCTTCAGTGATAGAGACAAAATTCTTCTGGTCTCTGAGGAATTTGTTCTAACCGAGGAGTTAGGAATTCGCCAGTGCGGATTGCCTACACAGTGAGGAACATGATAACTCTAAGGAATTTGATACTCAAATTCCTGACCGTTGCTGTGCTATGCGCCAGCTATCCCAAAATATCTATCCACCTAACGGTTATATCATTGAAGGGCATTTATGTCTTATCATGTCGGGCTGCTCCCTAGGCTATAAATAGCCGTCCCCTACAACCACTAGCTGGTTGGCTGCTCCGAGAGAAACCGACACTTGTCATTTGAGAGCACCCCATCCTCCGAGGACTTTGAGCGAAAATCATCAAGTGAGGAAAACCCAAGCCCAAACACCTACAAACCCCAAGTGATTGAGCATCACTGAAGAGATTGATCCTGCGTGGATCCGGCACTTGTTACCTTTGAAGACTATGTTTCTTCCAGACGGTTAGGCGTCATGGTCTAGAGCATCCAAGAGGAATTGTGGATCGCCGAGTGACCAAGTTTGTGAAGGTTCAAAAGTCACCTGAAGACTTACCACGAGTGATTGGGCGAGGTCTGTGTGACCTTAGCTCAAGGAGAATACAGTGAGGACTGTGTGTCCGGGACTGTGTGTCCTCAGGTTTAAATACCTAGCCGCTCCAACCAGATGTACAACTGAGACAACAGTTGGAACTGGTCTACCAAATCATTGTCTTCACCAAGCTCACTGGTTCTATTTCCTCAACTCTTTCATTTCCTCATATCTGTGTTGAGTGCTTGTTCGTATCTGTGTTTGAAGACTTAGACTGAAGACTTTCTCAATTTCCTCAGTTCAATTTCTTCAGTCTGTTTGTCTTCATCTTGTGTTATCCTGTGTTTACGCTTTCTATACTCTGTGCTTGTCTTCATTTCATCATGATGACTATGCTTGTGTTCCGTTATGTTTACTTTTGAGTACTTATTCTGCTGCTAGTAGATCTTCGCTAAGGAATTTCTTCACCTGCAAATTCCTTAGTGAAGAATCCATAAAAATCGCCTATTGACCCACCCTCTAGTCGATATAACGCACTTTCAATTGGTATCAGAGCAAGGTACTCCCTTGTTCTGTGTGATTTTGGTTTAACCACCTGGAGTTTTAGTTATGTCGACCGCAGGTATGATCAAGGTCTCTGCTGGGTGTCCTTCCTTCGATGGGACAGACTACCCCTACTGGAAAAATAAGATGCGAATGCATCTTGAGGCAATTGATAACGATCTCTGGTATGTTGTGGAAAATGGTGTTCCCTCAGTCACACCTTCTCTGAATGCTGCTGAGGTGAAGAGATTTAAGCAACTCGACTCTCAAGCGAAGAATATCATATGTGGCCATCTGAGCAAAGGATAGTATGGAAGAGTGAATGCTTTGGAAACTGCTAAGCTTATCTGGGATAGGCTGTCCAAAGTCAATGAAGGAGTCTCAACACAGCGTGACTCTAGAGTTGATGTTCTTCGCAATCTCTTCAACCGCTTCAAAAGACTCGACAATGAAAATGTTCAACAGACCTTTGATTGCCTCACTGACATCTCAAATGAGCTTCAAGCACTTGGTGCCACTGACATCACCGACCATGAGGTGGTGAAGAAATTGCTGAGATCGCTTGATTCCTCATTTGATACTCTGGCATTGATGATATAAGAACGTGCTGATTACAAGTCACTTGATCCCGCTGATATCCTCGAGAGGCTAAATACTCATGAGTTCCAGCTTGCTGAGAAGAGAGATCTCTATGGTTCGAGCTATGGCAGATCATGTGCCCTGAAGGCCAAGGCAGTGTCTGAGTCTGAAGATGAAGATTCTGGTAGCAGCCTTGGTGATCCTGAAGAACCGAGCCATGAGCTAGCACTGCTCGTGAAGAAATTCCAGAGGTTCTCAAGATGTGGTCGCTTTGGAAAATCCTCAAGGAGCATTGATTCCTCATCCAGTGACTACGGGAAGAGGCTTTGTCACAAATGCAAGAAACCTGGACACTATATTCAAGATTGTCCTTAGTGGGAAAAGGAATCAAAGAAGAAGAAATACAAGGATTACAATTCTGATGATGCGAAGAAAAAGAAGAAATCCTCAAAATCTTTATCATCAAAATCCTCGAAGTCTTCGTCTTACAAGAAGAGCAGCTCCAAGAAGGCTCGGGCGTTCATTGGCAAGGAAATGGACTCTGAGGCTGAATCTGAGGAACATGAGGAAGAGGAGGCATCTGAGAAGTCTGAGTCTGGTGTGGCAAGCCTGGCTCTCGCTACTGCTTTCGTCAGCAAGTCCATCTTCAACTCTGAAGAAAATGGCTTCACCAACACGGCTGATGGAAACAATGATGACTACGCTCCCACCTATTGCTTCATGGCAAAAGGTGCCAAGGTACTCAAATACCCCTCCTCTGAATCAAGTGAAAATGAATATGATGAAAACCTCAAACCCAGCTACTCCAAACTTGCTAAGATTGCTGTAAAACAATAAAAGGCTTTTGAAAAGGTTCAAAACATGCTAGACAAAAGTGATGATATGTTGGGTGAAGAAATGGATCGCACTAAAACCTTGACTGAAAATCTTCAAAGACTTCGGTCTAGGTTTGACAACCTTCAAGGTCATCATAACACTCTCTTATCTGATCATGAGAAGCTTTCATATGAATTTCTTCAAAAAAAGCAAGATCTTGAAAAGCTAAGAGTGAGTTATGAAGATCTTCAGAAGGAGCGTGATTCATTACTTGCTCAACAAATCAGCGCTTCTCAGGAAGAATTTGTTCCTCCATGCTTGAAGTGCATTGAACGTGAATCTGCTAATTCTTCACCTGAATGTTCAAATGCTGCTAATGTTTCAAATTCTTCACCTGCTTCGGTCAGTTGATGTTCTTCGCAATCTCTTCAACCGCTTCAAAAGACTCGACAATGAAAATGTTCAACAAACCTTCGATCGCCTCACTGACATCTCAAATGAGCTTCAAGCACTTGGTGCCACTGACATCACTGACCATGAGGTGGTGAAGAAATTGTTGAGATCGCTTGATTCCTCATTTGACACTCTGGCATTGATGATACAAGAATGTGCTGATTACAAGTCACTTGATCCTGCTGATATTCTCGAGAGGCTAAATACTCATGAGTTCCAACTTGCTGACAAGAGAGATCTCTATGGTTCAAGCTCTTGCAGAACCCGTGCACTGAAGGCCAAGGCAGTATCTGAGCCCGAAGATGAAGACTCTGGTAGCAGCCTTGGTGGTCCTGAAGAACTGAGCCATGATCTGGCCCTGCTCGTGAAGAAGTTCCAAAAGTTCTCAAGACGTGGTCGCCTTGGAAGATCCTCAAGGAGCAATGATTCCTCATCCAGTGACTACAAGAAGAGGCTCTGTGACAAATGCAAGAAACCTGGACATTTCATTCAAGATTGTCCTTAGTGGGAAAAGGAATCAAAGAAGAAGAAATACAAGGATTACAGTTCTGATGATACGAAGAAAAAGAAGAAATCCACAAAATCCTCATCATCAAAATCCTCCAAGCCTTCATATCACAAGAAGAGCATCTCCAAGAAGGCCAGGGCATTCATTGGCAAGGAAATGGACTCTGAGGCTGAATCTGAAGAAAATGAGGAAGAGGAGTCATCTGAGGAGTCCGAATCCGGAGTGGCGAGCCTTGCTCTCCCTACTGCATTCGTCAGCAAATCTATCTTCAACACTGAAGAAAATGACCTCACCAACAAGGCTGATGAAGGCGATGATGACTACGCTCCCACCTATTGCTTCATGGCAAAGGGTGCCAAGGTACTCAAATATACCTCCTCTGAATCAAGTGAGAATGAATCTGATGAAAATCTTAAGCCCAGCTTTTCTAAACTTGCTAAGATTGCTATAAAACAACAAAGGGCTTTAGAAAGGTTCAAAACATGCTAAATAAAAGTGATGATATGTTGGGTGAAGAAATGGATCGCACTGAAACTTTGACTGAAAGTCTTCAGAGACTTCAGTCCAAGCTTGATAAACTTCAAAGTCATCATAACACTCTCTTATCGGATCATGAGAAGCTTTCTTATGAATTTCTTCAAAGAAAGCAAGACCTTGAGAAGCTAAGAGTGAGTTATGAAGATCTTTAGAAGGAGCGCGATTCATTACTTGCTCAACAAATCAGCGCTTCTCAGGAAGAATTTGTTCCACCATGCTTGAAGTGCATTGAACGTGAATCTGCTAATTCTTCACCTGAATGTTCAAATGCTGCTAATGTTTCAAATTCTTCACATGCCTCTGCTATCACTAATTCCTCATCTGAGGACATTGCTAGTATCACTGACAATGCAGGGCTGAAGGAATTGTACATGACAGGCATGTACAAAAGCCTCAAAGGGCATCAGGCTCTTTGTGATGTGCTTAAAAAGCAGATCCTCAACAGGAACCCTAGGAAAGAGGGTATTGCCTTTGAGAGGAAACTCAATGCTGATGGTACACATTGGAAGCCTGAGCAGTACCCCCAAACCTCATGGGTTGCTACAAAGGGACCTCCGGTTGATCCATCTAACTTATCTGGATTTGCATGTGAATCTCCTCGTTCTGATGATGAGTCATTTGACTCCAACTATAAACTGTTCAAAAATCAGAATGGTGAAATATTTGGTAGATATGTTGGCACTAACTGCAGGAACGGTCCTCCTATGAAGAAAATCTGGGTTCCCAAAAGGTGCCTTGAAAGTCTTCAGGTGAATGTCCTCAGGACACCACCCGTGAAGAATAGGAACCCCAGATCAAATTCTTCATATGGACCAAATTCCTCAAAAGGATCAAAGTCCTCATATGAATATCATCATGCTAACAACTCTGTTTCGCAGGGAAGAGCTAAGGGCTATGAATATGAGCATTATTCTTCTAATCATTATGTTCATAAGTCCTCGAAGAATTTCTCTGCTTATTCATATGCTTATCCTAACCCCTCTTATGTGAAACGAAATGGACTGACTTCTATGCCACCTTTCTCGTATGGAGCTCGTAGAGTGATGAGCTCTTTGCCACCCCTTCAGATGTGGGTGGTGAAAAAAGAACTAATCTCTTCTGCAGGGTCAGGTCTCCAGACGTACGTAATCATCTGAAGAATTTGCTGGAGACCTGAATGTGCCTGAAAGGACGCAAGCTAATCATGAAGAAATGAACTTTCATGTCTCTCGTCCTCATACTGCTTTATCTGTTCTGTTGCTTGTTGAAATTGATCTGATGAATTGATGTCATATTCTTCACTAGTGAAGTATATGAGTTTGTAAGTTGCACTAATTCATCTGCAGGATGATCAACCCAAAGCCACTGAGTGGGTCCTCGATAGTGGATGTACAAATCACATGACTGGTGACAAGAATCTATTGATGGATGCTCCCTTATCACCATCGCATCTGAAGCATATCATCTTCGCTGACAAAGGCAAAATTCTGGTATTGGGTCTAGGTAAGGTTGCGATCACAAAGGATCGACACATGGACAAAGTCATGCTTGTCGAGTCCTTAGGATACAACCTCATGTCTGTCTCAATGCTTTGCGATCTTGATAGTTGTCTTTGGCAAGTACCGTTGTGTTGTGGTTATGGAAGTTGACAATTCCAAAGTCTTCGAAAGCTGTAGGAGAGGAGACCTATATATTGTTGATTTCTCTACAGGACCGCAACCAGCCGTGTGCCTACTTGCAAAAGCTTCAGAAGGCTGGCTCTGGCATCGACGACTTAGTCATGTAGGCATGAGGAATTTGCACACTTTTGCGAAGAAGAAGCATGTTATTGGCATCGAGAATGTCAAATTCCTCAAGGATCACTTATGCGGAGCCTGTGAAGCTGGGAAGATGACAAAGGCTAAGCATCCAGCGAAGACTATCATGACCACCACTCGTCCATTTGAATTGCTTCACATGGATCTCTTCGGTCCTAAGAATTATTCTGCAGTCTCAAATGATGCATCTCAATATGGCTTTGTTATTGTTGATGATTACTCTCGATACACATGGGTACACATTGTTACTTACAAACATGAAGTGCAGGAAGTCTTCAAACGATTTTCCTCGAGAGCTTCAACCAACTTTGGTGTGAAGATCAAGCACATCAGAAGTGACAATGGAACTGAGTTCAAGAATTCTGGTCTTCATGACTATCTTGATGAACTTGGTATTACTCATGAGTTATCTGCTCCTTATACTCCTCAGCAGAATGGCATCATGGAGCGCAAGAACAGGACTCTTGCTGCGATGGCTCGCACTATGCTTGACGAATACAAAACGCCTCGTCGTTTCTGGATTGAGGCAATTGATACTGCGTGCCACATCATCAACAGAGTATATCTTCACAAATTCTTTAAGAAGACTGCTTCTGAACTCCTCACTGATAAGAAACCCAATGTAAGTTATTTCAAAGTCTTCGGTGCTAAATGTTGGATTAGAGATCCTCATCACAACTCAAAATTTGCACCCAAAGCACATGAAGGTTTTATGCTTGGTTACGGAAAGGACTCGCACACCTACAGAGTTTTCAACAACGTTCCTCACAAGGTTGTTGAAACTGTAGATGTGCGGTTCGATGAAACTAATGGCTCGCAAAGAGAGCACCTACCTTCTGTGATAGATGAACCAGCACCTGAGGAAACTATCAAGTTCAAGGCTACTGAGGATGTCATTCCCACCGAAGAATCTGCTAAAGAATTCATTCCAGAACATGAAGAACGTCGAGCTAATGCACCTGAAGAAAATACTGAAGAAAATGGTGCTGAAGAGAATGCTGATCAAATTCCTTAATGACAACCAGCTCATCCTCGCGTTGCAAAAGAAGTGCAAGTTGAAAAGATCATCGATGACATTAACGTGCCAGGTCCTCTCACACACTCAAAAGCTTCACATTTATCTAACTTTTGTGGGCACTATGCTTTTATCTCTATCATAGAGCCCACTAAGGTAGATGAAGCATTTCTGGAGCCTGAATGGATTCAGGCCATGCAAGAAGAATTACATCAGTTCGAGCTCAACAACGTCTGGGAACTGGTCAAACGTCCAGATCCTCGCAAGCACAATATCATTGGCACAAAGTGGATCTATCGCAACAAGCAAGGAAAAAATGGCCTTGTGGTAAGGAATAAGGCACGGCTTGTAGCTCAAGGCTACACACAGGTTAAAGGAATTGATTTCGATGAAACTTTTGCACCTGTTGCTAGACTTGAGGCTATTCGCATATTACTTGCTTATGCTAACCATCATGATATCACCCTATATCAAATGGATGTGAAAAGTGCATTCCTCAATGGTAAGCTTGAGGAAGAAGTATATGTTACTCAACCCCCAGGTTTTGAAGATCCAAAGCATCCCGACAAAGTCTTCAGACTCAATAAGGCCCTCTATGGCCTCAAGCAGGCCCCGCAGGCATGGTATGATACTTTGAAGGAATTCCTTATGAAGAAAGGCTTCAAACCCAGTTCACTCGACCCTACTCTTGTCACTAAATCTTATGATGGTGAATTGTTTGTGTGCCAAATATATGTTGATGATATTATCTTTGGCTGTACTGACCAACGTTATAGTGATGAATTTTCCTATATGATGAGTGAAAATATCAAATGTCTATGATGGGAGAATTGAAATTCTTCTTAGGTCTTCAAATTCGTCAACAACGCAATGGCATATTCATATCGCAGGAGAAATACCTCAAGGATGTACTGAGGAAATTCGGCATGCAAGATTGCAAAGGCCTCAAAATTCCTATGCCCATAAATGGCCATCTGTGCACTGATGAAAATGGTATCGACTTCGATCATAAGGTATACCGCTCCATGATTGGTTCTTTATTGTACTTATGTGCATCTAGGCCAGATATAATGCTTAGTGTTTGCATGTGTGCCCGATTTCAAGCTACACCGAAGGAATCACACCATAAGGCCGTGAAGCATATTCTTCGATATCTAGCTCACACACCAACACTTGGATTATGGTACCCCAAGGGCTCGGCTTTTGATCTCATTGGATATTCTGACGATGACTATGTTGGTGATCGTGTGGAGCGCAAGTCAACATCTGGTACATGTCATTTCCTCGGACGATCTTTGGTCTGTTGGTCCTCGAAGAAACAGAACTGTGTATCACTATCTACTGCTGAAGCTGAGTACATTCCCGCTGGTTCTTGCTGTGCTCAATTGCTATGGATGAAGCAAACTCTCAAGGACTACGACGTCAACATGAAGAATGTGCCTCTCTTCTGTGACAATGAGAGTGCCATCAAGATTGCTCACAACCCAGTTCAGCACTCGAAGACAAAGCACATTCAGATTCGTCATCATTTTCTTCGTGATCATGTGTTGAAGGGCGACATTTCTATTGAGCATGTGAAGACTGAAGAACAGCTAGCCGATATCTTCACAAAGCCCTTGGATGAGAAGAGATTTAGCAAGTTGCGGTGTGAGCTAAATATCTTAGAATCTTCGAATGTTCTTTGAAAAGGACACTCATCCTAACACTTATGCAAAATTGATGACTTAGATGTGCAACACATGAAGAAATCGTTTTTCTTCAATCAGTGAAGAATAACACTCTAAGTGTGAAGAAATCAACGAAGAATTTGATTCTCAGAACCCTACGACAATTGTACGTGGTGTTTGAAATCATCATTCTTATATGGTGGGTCACGCCACCACCAAAAGTTGAAAATCTTCAATTTGAGTTTTTCCTCAGTTTTGATATTCCTCAGTTGTTCAAATTCTTCAACTTTGCATTGTCTTCACTGTTTCCGTCGTTTTTCTTCATTGGCTATATATATGAGTTTATGTCCTCTATAACATTCACTTATGGCTATCTTTTCAAGTTGGCTTTTCTGCTAAGTGAATGTGATCGGACCCTTCCCCCTCTATGCTATACTCAACCCAATCTGCTCACAAATTCTTCATGTGCGTTCTATTTGAAACTCGTTCAAAATCTTCATTGTGTCCTTGTCAGCTGAAGAATTGCGAATGCACCGTTAAAACCTATCTTATCCAAATTTTGGGCTTTGCCGCTCAAACTATTCCGCATCCCACGATATACTTATCTATTCACCCACGATCGCACACGATCTCCACTTCTCAGTACGTGGGTGACACATGTCAAGAAAATGAGAAGGGTCAGGGGCACATTCGTCCAAATTCTTTGGGCGAACCGTTTTTCATCATGGCTATAAATACCTCCTTTCCCTTCCTCACTTCCTTTACTCCGCTCGACCTCTCTCCAGCTCGAGCTTCTCAAACCCTAGCACCGCCGCTACTTCATCGTCGCCGGTGCGGAAAAACTTCACTGCCTCGACCTCGTCGCCGTCGTACTCGTGCCGGCCGCGGAAATCTTCACTCCGCCGCCGCCGTAGCTGTCTTCCTCCACCAAGTTAGGGAATGAAAGATCTGCACCGACGAACTTCACATCTCCACATACCAGTTCGTCGTGTTCTTCATTCAGGGTAATTAAAAGTTACTTTTACTGCCCTCTTTGATTCAAATGATTTCTACAAAATCCTCAAAGGTGTTTTTCTTCATATCTTCACACACTAAAACACCTCACATGTCATCTGTTCTTGATTTGTTTCTCTAAGCTATTTTTTTTCTTCAAGATACCTCAAATGTGTGGATTTTCGATCTATACATCTCTGGAACCTTACAAAGAACACTTAGTGAAATTCTTCAAGACTCATCTGGTCAAATTCCTCAAACTTGTTCTTTTTGAAAAACCTCCGAGAATGCATATGACCTCTCCAAATTCCTCGCAACTATACTATGTTCACAGGTACTCATGTCAGCTATTGAATCACTAGGTTCTCATCAACTTAACTCATTTACAGCGTTCCTCGAAGAAAAGTTGCATACTTCTTCAGAGAATTCAATTTTTCAAATTCCTCAACTGAAGAAAATGGCTGATGGTAAGAAGCCACAAAAGGGAGGAAAGAGGCCTGAGGTCAACACTGCCTTGAAATACCTGAGGACATCTATGCTGGGTACTGCACACCCCCTGAGGAAGATAAAAATCAGCGCAAGGTGCGCATTCAAAAGATTGAGAGGAGATGGGCAAGAGAGTGGAGGGAGTACAGATATGTCACTCCTAAATATATGAAGAAATTTGCACTAAATCCTCCATGCCCAAGACCTCTGTTGGCACATGGTCAAATAGCTAATCCCACCAGCCTCAAGCGTGGTGAGGATTATCTTGATGAATGGGCCAAGCACCAGGCCAAGTTGGCCAAACAAGCAAAAGATGCAGTGAGGAAATTCAACGAAGACTCTGCTGCCGCTGCTACTGTTGAGGCCTCTATAAAGCCGAAGAAGGCCATGCCAAAGAAGCCTGCTCACAAGCCAGTGCTTCACCAGCAATGCCCTCACGGCCGAGTTCCTCAGCTATGCCCTCACGGCCAGATTCCTCAAAGCCCTCACAGCCAATTCCTCACGCTGCTCCTGCTCCTACAAAATCTTCAGCTCCTCCACCAAAGTCTTCAGATGCTCCAACCAAATCCTCAGCACCTGTGCATCTCGCCACGTGCCAAAGGACCACATGCATATCTATTGTCTCAGGAGCCTCTGCAAGTTCCTCAGCTGCTCCCACTCTTCTGAAGAAGAAGACCACTGCTGGACGAGGTCCTCGGCCAAGTCCTCACAAGAAACAAGTTGCTTTCCAAGTGCCCTCTGATGATGATGATGAGGCTAATGATGAAGAACTAGCAGAAATCATCAGAGACAGGCAAGTCAGGGCCGCTAGAGCCAAGGGCACAAGTGTGCCTCTGCTTTTGGATCCAAAGTTGATCCTTGAGTACATTGACTTATGGCACAAGGACCCAAATACTCCCATGCCTGATTTCAAGCTGACACCTGGCCAAAGTCATATGTTGACTCATTTCATAGAAGAAGAAAAATGGAAGTTTGAGAAGGCCAGGCAGATCAAGAAACCGCAGTACAAAAAGGAGCGCTACCTGAAGAAAAATGTTGTCTCTATGACAACCGAAGAACTCATCAATATACAGTCTGAGATCAAGAAACTCAGTGATGAATTTGACGCATACCATGCTGATTGGCTGGGAGCCAAGGTTTGTTTTGTAAGACTTGCTGACAACTTCACCTCAAATGTTGCAGCCCCAACGCAACCGGAAATTCCTCAGGCTGAAGCATCTGTTCAACCAACTGAAGAAAATGCCAGCACCGCTGATGACAATCAGGCTGCTGAAGAAAATGTGAGTTCCAGGGCTGATGACTGCATTCCAGCCGTTGAAGAAATTGCCAGGGCATCCACTGGTGGTGCGCCTGAAGAAAACGAAAAAGTTAGGGCAACTGCATCAGTTGCGCCTGAAGAAATTCAACCCAAATCCTCTGCTCCTGCACCTACACCAACTCTGATCCTTCCATCTACATCAGATGTGAAGAAAACTAAGGCTGTAGAGCGTGCAGTGATAAAGAAAAGGAAGGCATCAACTGCATCAGATTCTTCATCTCAGAAGAAGATGAAGCCACTGACTAGCTCGTTTGCAAATCCAATTGATGTTGTTCCTATCTCAACCATGCCATCAAAGGACCTTGTTCCTTTTGATGAAGAATATGTGATTCCAAGTGAATCCGATGATGAGAATCCCTTTGCTGCTTCGTCGGAGCAGATGGATGAAGAAATTGAAGTGGATATAATCCCTTCAACACCAGTTATCTCCTTGCTAATGCCTCAGTTTACTGCTGAAGAGGCCGGCGTTGAAGAAATGGGAGATGAAGATGTGGACATTGGATGTACCACACCCGTGCTAAGTGATGAATTTTGGGAAAGTCAGCACCCCAACTCTCCACTCTTCACACCATTGCAACAAATTCCTCAGTCCCTAGTAACTACTGTACAAATGGGATCTGATGAACCACATGCCACACCGTCTGTCCATGAAGAAATTCCAACCACTAGTGCTGAAGATCATGTAAATGAAGAATTGAAGTCCCAGGCTGCCACTGAAGCAGCACCTGAAATTCCTCAGCCTGTGGAACCTGAGATCGAGATTCCGGAGGTTGTGATGCAATTGACTGACACTCCTCACCCCAAGCCAAAGGATCCATTCTCAAAGAAGCAGAAATTCAAGGCTGATGATTTCTTCAGCGAGCACGTGTACTTCACTGACTACAATCCTTATGACTCTGCTCGTCTAAGAAGGAAGCATTTCTGGACTGTAAGCCAGGCCAACTTCTATTCTTCACTGCTTTTCAACAAAGACAAAATCTTCTACCATGAGCATATTCCTCACGTGGACACGGACTCATTACCTTGCTTCTCTCCTGTGCTCAGTCTTCTTCATGATGCAGGCCTCCTCAACTTTTGCTCTGACATTGTTGATTGGAATGAAGAGCTTATTCTTCAGTTCTACGCTACATTCCGTATCACAGGTGATCCTGAAGATATCAACACCTGGGTCTTGGACCGGATGACCGAAAATACTCACTATAAGGCACTGGCCTCTGAATTGCTTCACGCCCTGCCCATCAGTCCACCCAGTGAAGGAGCTCGCTGCCTGTATCATGAACCAGAACTCACAACTCATTACATGCAAGTGTTAATGAAGCCTTTGAAGCCCGGTCAAGCCCCAAGGACCAAATTCCTCGTGAAGGATTTACTCTATGTGCCCAGAACCGTCTATTGCATTCTGATGAGGACAATGAGTCCCATCAAAGGCCACGACTCATCTGATGAGGAAATAGTTGGCATCATGAAGAATCTGCTATTCAACATCATTCATAGCATTCCTATCAACTATCACGATTTCTTCATGAGGACTCTGGCCAATGATGCACTTTCTCCGTTTGAGCTGAAACCTTATCCACCTTGGATTATGAGATTCCTCAGGACAAGGTCTTCACTCAACTACAAGGCTGATTTTCAGAATCACCTTAGCTATCTGCCCCCGATTAAAGTCCTCAAGCAGGCTTTTACTTCAACTGATGAAAAGGGAAGGCTCCTGCTAGCATTGATGAAGGCATTCGTCCATTGGATGGTTAGTTTCGCAAAGTTGCATCTTATTCCACCAATGATGACTCTGCCACACATGACTCTGCTGCCAATGCACCCAAGTCTACACCTCAAGCCACTGCTCCTCGTGTGATGACTGACCGTGAGCTTCTGCTTAGTCTTCACCAGAAGGTGGATCGCAACCATAAATGGACTAAGCGTCAGTTTGGTTCATTTCTTCACAACAGGACTGCTACACACAATGCAGTGAAGAAAAACCATTACTACCTCCATGAAGTCTTCGGTCGCACCTGAGCTATTCTATCACATCTGTATGGTGAAGAAGATCTCAAGAAAATGGGTCTCAAGGAAGATTTTGACTGGTCTGCACCTCCACCGAAGAAATTCAAGAAGGTCAAGGTTCCTTCTTTGGTGTCCAGCTCATATTCTTCATCACGCGATACCGATGAGTATGAAGACTTGGACGACACTGCGGCAGGCCCTTCAACAACAAGCGACCCCAACAACGCTGGCACTCCTTCATCAACTTGATATTCTTCAGGGGCGTTAGTCCTCATTTTCGATCCTTTTGGTCATTCAATGACAAAGGGGGAGAATTTTGAGTTAGTCTACAAGCGGGTCTGTCTATATGGGCATTTTTTTGCTAAGTTACAACTCCCGTTCTTCTGAAACTTTATTGGATCGAGTTGTAAACTTAAACCCGATGGTGCTCTGATACTCTTGATGCGTTTTTCTGCATGCTTATTCCTCATATATGTTAATGCATGCATGCTGAATCACACCAGTCACCATATTTCATCATGCATTTCAAATTCTTCATTATGATATGTTAAATGTGTGTATGAATTACAAGATATAGGGGGAGATCTCCATGATTCTATTCTTCAAAGTGTGCAATGCTTCAAAAGAAAATTCCTCACTATGCACATCTTCAGGGGGAGTTCTTCTATATCTTGCAATCAAATTCCTCAATATCAGTATTTACACTTCATATGTTTATCCCCGTTGAAAACTTAACCTATATTGTCATCAATCACCAAAAAGGGGGAGATTGTAAGTGCATCTAGTGCCCCTTAGTGATTTTGGTGTATTGAAGACTTATAGGTTAAGGGACTAATGTGTTTTTGAGTGTACATAGGTCTATAAGTCTATGAGGAGTTTGATATTTACAGAGAAAGTTGACCCTTAAAAATGAAGTTCTTCGACTGAAGACTTTGGATTTCTGAAGACTTTGAAAGTGAAGAAATTGGTGCAATCCTGAAGACTTGGTATTCATTCGAGGAACATGAAGCATGAAGACTCTTGTTTTCGTAGTTTCATTTTCTCTTTCTTGAGTCATAGGAAACACCATACTATTAAAGGGAGTCGAGGAAATAGTAAGGAAAAAGTTCCATGTGATGCTCAACTCAAAATCCTACACCTACCAATCCCTTCGAGTGAAGCCATTGGAAATCTCATACAGTCCAGTCATATTCTTCAGTGACATAGATGAAGTTCTTCTGGTCTCTGAGGAATTTGTTCTGACTGAGGAGTTAGGAATTCGCCAGTGCGGATTGCCTACACAGTGAGGAACATGATAGCTCTGAGGAATTTGATACTCAAATTCCCGACCGTTGCTGAGCTATGCGCCAGCTGTCCCAAAATATCTATCCACCTAACGGTCATATCATTGAAGGGCATTTATGTCTTATCATGTCGGACTGCTCCCTAGGCTATAAATAGCCGCCCCCTACAACCACTAGCTGGTTGGCTGCTCCAAGAGAAACTGACACTTGTCATTTGAGAGCATCCCATCCTCCGAGGACTTTGAGCGAAAATCATCAAGTGAGGAAAACCCAAACCCAAACACCTACAAACCCCAAGTGATTGAGCATCACTGAAGAGATTGATCCTGCGTGGATCCGACGCTTGTTACCTTTAAAGATTGTGCTTCTTCCAGACGGTTAGGCGTCATGGTCTAGAGCATCCAAGAGGAATTGTGGATCACCGAGTGACCAAGTTTGTGAAGGTTCGGAAGTCACCTGAAGACTTACCACAAGTGATTGGGCGAGGTCTGTGTGACCTTAGCTCAAGGAGAATACCGTGAGGACTGTGTGTCCGAGACTGTGTGTCCTTAGGTTTAAATACCTAGCCGCTCCAACCAAATGTACAACTGAGACAACAGTTGGAACTGGTCTACCAAATCATTGTCTTCACCAAGCTCACTGGTTCTATTTCCTCAACTCTTTCATTTCCTCATATCTGTGTTGAGTGCTTGTTCGTATCTGTGTTTGAAGACTTAGACTGAAGACTTTCTCAATTTCCTCATTTCAATTTCTTTAGTCTGTTTGTCTACATCCCGTGTTATCCTGTGTTTACGCTTTCTGTACTCTGTGCTTGTCTTCATTTCATCATGATGACTATGCTTGTGTTCTGTTATGTTCACTTTTGAGTACTTATTCCGCTGCTAGTAGTTCTTCGCTAAGGAATTTCCTCACCTGCAAATTCCTTCGTGAAGAATTCATAAAAATCGCCTATTCACACCCTCTAGTCGATATAACGCACTTTCAACGAAGACCTAGTGAGGGAGTCCTGGATTAGGGGGTCTCCGGACAGCCGTACTATCTCCATTGGCCGGACTGTTATACTATGAAGATACAAGATTGAAGACTTCGTCTCGTGTCCGGGTGGGACTCTACTTGGCATGGAAGGCAAGCTAGGCAATACGGATATGGATATCTCCTCCTTTGTAACCGACCTTGTGTAACCCTAACCCTCTCCGGTGTCTATATAAACCGAAGGGTTTTAGTCCGTAGAACAACAACCATAACATACAATCATACCATAGGCTAGCTTCTAGGGTTTAGCCTCTCTGATCTCGTGGTAGATCTACTCTTGTACTACCCATATTATCAATATTAATCAAGTAGGACGTAGGGTTTTACCTCCATCAAGAGGGCCCGAACCTGGGTAAAACATCGTGTCCCCTGCCTCCTGTTACCATCCGGCCTAGACGCACAGTTCGGGACCCCCTAACCGAGATCCGCCGGTTTTGACACCGACATTGGTGCTTTGATTGAGAGTTCCTCTGTGTCGTCGCCGTTACGTTTGATGGCTCCTATTATCATCAATAGCGATGCGGTCCAGGGTGAGACTTTTCTCCCCAGACAGATCTTCGTATTTGGCGGCTTTGCACTGCGGGCTAATTCGCTTGGCCATCTGGAGCAGATTGAAAGCTACGCCCCTGGCCATCAGGTCAGATTTGGAAGTTTGAATTACACGACCGACATCCGTGGAGACTTGATCTTCGACGGATTTAAGCCGCAGTCGGGCGCGCCGCACTGTCGCGATGGGTATGACCTAGCTCTGCCGCTGAACAGTACCCCAGAGGCTGCGCCCGCATCAGCTCCAACCCTTAGCTCGGAGCCAACTGCGCCAGTCGAGGACGGGTGGTTAGACACCGCCTCAGGGGCTGCATTCTCAATGGAGATCGAGCCGAACACCAGCCTAAACCTCTGCGCAGCCCATGACTCCAAGGTGTTGGACTCTTTTCCGGACTCCGAACCATCCGCGCCCCTGTCAATCGAATCCGATTGGGCGCCGATCATGGAATTCACCGCCGCGGATATCTTTCAGCACTCGCCCTTTGGTGACATTCTGAATTCACTAAGGTCTCTCTCTCTGTCAGGAGAGCCCTGGCCGGATTATGCCCACAGGATTGGGATGCGGACGACGAAGAAATTCGACGCTCACCCACCACCCATTTAATAGCCACTGTCAATGACTCAACTGACATGCTCGACTTCGACTCCGAAGACATCGACGGTATGGATGACGATGCGGGAGGCAAAGGGGAACCACCGCCCACAGAGCGCTGGATAACCACCTCATCATATGACGTATACATGGTGGACACACCAAAAGAAGACGACAACGAGGAACGGATGGACGCACCGAAGGCTTGTTCCCTCAAGAAGCAGTCAAAGCGGCGGTGCAAGTGCTGCCCCAAACCCCGCCTCAGCAGAAATAACGATCATACAGACCCAGCGTTGGAGCAGGGTGAAACACTGCCGGACCACGGCAATACAGAGACTCAAGCCGAACAAACCAATTCTATCAAAGATAATAGTCCGGAGGACATAACACCGGACAGGCACCCGGAGCAGCAGAATGCCCGTCAAAGGCTTGTTGCCACTGCAAGGAGTCTAAAAAAGCAGAAGCAAAGGCTCAAGGCTGCGCAAGACACACTCCAAATCAAATGGAGCAAAGTACTCAACACAGCAGCGAAGTACGGCGGCAATCGCCCCACCAAGAGCTACCCAAAGCGAAAGTTGCTGCCTGAATTCGATGAGGAGGCCTTAGACCCCCCACAACCAAAAATTAAAACAACCATCTGGCCGGATAGACGACCTCACGGCCAACATAAAGCGGCAAGCAACGCCGCACATAAGCCAATACGCGGTCTACGCAAGGGCTCGCATCAAAAGGACGGCGAAATCAGATCCATCTATGGACCATGCAAGCGTGCTCCAGCGTACAATGCAACACAACAAACACCCGAACAACATGATACACCCAGATATAGGGGTGCCGCACACCCCCTATGTTTCACCGATGAGGTGCTGGACCATGAATTTCCAGAGGGATTCAAACCTGTAAACATAGAGGCATACGACGGAACGACAGACCCTGGGGTCTGGATTGAGGACTATATCCTCCATATCCATATGGCTCAGGGAGATGATCTCCATGCCATAAAGTATTTACCCCTCAAACTCAAAGGGCCAGCTCGGCACTGGCTTAAAAGCCTCCCCGAAAACTCCATTGGAAGCTGGGAAGAGCTCGAAGACGCTTTTCGGGCAAATTTTCAAGGGACTTATGTCCGACCTCCGGACGCGGACGATTTGAGTCATATCACTCAACAGCTCGGAGAGTCAGCCCGAAAACTTTGGAACAAGTTTCTTACTAAAGGGAACCAAATCGTCGACTGTCCGGACGCTGAAGCCTTGGCAGCTTTTAAGCATAGCATCCGTGACGAATGGCTTGCCAGACACCTCGGCCAAGAAAAGCTGAGAACAATGGCAGCGTTAACAAGCCTCATGACCCGCTTTTGCGCTGGTGAGGACAGCTGGCTAGCCAGATGCAGCACCAATGACCCCAGTACATCTGAAGTTAGAGATGGAAATGGGAAATCACGGCGCAATAGCAATAACAAATGCTGGAATAAAGAAGACAACACGAAGAGCACGTCAGTAAACGCCAGATTCAAAAGCTCTCGGCCAGGTCAGCAAAAGCTGCCCTCTAAAGGCGCCAGAGACGAACTGTCCAGCCTAAACAAAATTTTGGACAAAATATGTCAGATCCATAGCACCCCTGGCAAACCCGCTAATCATACCCACAGAGAATGTTGGGTCTTCAAGCAATCCGGCAAGCTCAATGCCATACACAAGGGGGAGGATACACCAAGCGAAGACGAGGATGAGCCTCTCAAGCAAGACATTGGGGAACAAAAGAAATTTCCACCAGAAGTCAAAATAGTAAATGTGTTACACGTGATCAAGGGGAAAAACAAAATGGCACTCCAAGAAAATTATGCCCAAGGGCCTATCACCGCGGAGTCCTACCATTGGTCGTCTCAACCGATCACTTTCGACCATCGTGATTACTCAGCAAGTATCCGGCGTGCAGGGTGGGCTGCCCTGGTATTAAACCCAATAATTGACGGGTACCAGTTCACATGAGTCCTGATGGACAGTGGCAGCAGTCTAAACCTGATATACCAGGACACAATCTGCGAAATGGGGATAGACCCAACAAAAATTTGCCAAAGCAATACTACCTTTAAAGGAGTAACGCCAGGCCCAGGGACTCATTGCACAGGCTCCCTGCTACTAAAGGTTATATTCGGCTTCCCCGATAACTTCCGTAGAGAACATTTAACCTTCCACATCGCTCCGTTCCAAAGTGGCTATCAAGCACTACTCGAACGCGAAGCTTTCGTTCGCTTTAATGCAATACCGCACTACGCTTCTCTCACACTCAAGATACCCGGCCCACGTGGCATCATTATAGTGAACGGAAGTATTAAGCGATCTTTGCACGCCGAAGAGAGTGCGGCTGCCTTGGCAGCCGCACACTAAAAACATCTCGACCAACTAAAGCATTTATCAGGTCGTCAAGACCTCGGACACGGTTAGACGAGTCCAGCGCAGCTATATGTAATTCATACCGGATCGATGGTCACACCCCTATTACAAATACAAGGGGCTCAACACGCGTAGACAAGTGGCAATTTTTACTCATCTTGAATTATACATGGTTTCTTTAAAACCTATCTTTTTGCACGACAACTTTTTTCACCTAAGTTCCTCTCTTTTATAGATGATCATTGTGCTACACCCGTTCAGGATATGGCACAACGGAGACACAGGCGCAGACGTGCAGCAGGGACCCGCTCCAAGGATTCTTTTTAGATTAAGACCCTACGTAAACCTTTTTTACTATCTCTTGTTGATACACATCCACCGAATTCTCAGCACAATTGAGAAGGATGTTGACGTCTTGGCATGTGGCCACGTCATAATAATGCACGTACGTGGACACAAGGGGCTTCTTACAAAGGGCACTATTTAGGCCCGGTTTATACCATAAAGACCGAATGCCTTAGGGAGTATTCGGCGTCGCGAGTTTGGCCTTATATGCATCAGCTCCGAATCATTGTCTTTGGTCAAATGTTGGGTTTGCTCGGCTCCTGTGTTTTGGTGCCTTACGTTCCGCTTTACCGGCTAAGGCAGCACCAGGAGAACTACTGCGATTGTGCCCTGGTTCATCCGGACGAGCACCTCAGTAGAGAAAGCCAAAAACTGACTATCATGATATAGCGTGAGACTGGTCAACCACTCGATGACCTATAGGGATGTTAGAATTCCTCCGCCTTAATGAAGGGCCGTTTCCTAGCCAGGCATGCACGCACCCCGAGATCGGGAGAGTGCGGAGCCACCAGGGGCTATCTAGTAGCCCCACTGTCAAACTCCTATGGCTAAGTGAAAATGTTAAAGCATTATAGTCCGGTTGCCTCGTTCGCTATGCTATCACCTCCTTAATAGGACCAAGACGTTGGGTAAAGTGTGAACAATGTTTTTTGCGAGCACCTCCGCATTATATGCGTGGGGGCTGAAGCCGACGACTGCAATCTTTCAGGTTATACACATGTATACATAAACGGCCGCACAGGAGGCATCATATTACTTTCGGGCAAAAGTATAAACACAGCCTTATAGAATTTCATAAAAACATTGTGTTTACAATGGGAATACATGTCACTCAAACATAATATTCTTCGAGCACTGGGCCTCTATCAAACAAGCAACCTCGAGAACATCCTCGAAATAGTGCTTGGCAGCCACTCGGCCTTTGGCCGAACCCTGCGCCGCAACAATGGTAGCGTCCATCTCTGCCCAGTATGCTTTAACACGGACAAGGGCCATCCGCGAGCCTTCTATGCATGCCGACCTATTCATTGCATCAATACGCGGCACCGCACCAAGGACCTGCTACACTAAGCTGAAATAGTTGTTCGGCTTTGGCTCTTCCTGTTGGGGAACGTTGTAGAAAACAAAAATTTTCCTACGATTTCACCAAGATCCATCTAGGAGTTCATCTAGCAATGAGTGATTGGATTGCATCTACATACCTTTGTAGATCACGCGTGGAAGCGTTCAAAGAACGGGGATGAGGAAGGCGTACTCGACGTGATCCAAATCATCAAAGATCCTAGCGCCGAACGGACGGCACTTCCGCGTTCAACACACGTACGGTCAGCGTGACGTCTCCTCCTTCTTGATCCAGCAAGGGGAAGGAGAGGTTTAGGAAGATGGCACCAGCAGCAGCACGACGATGTGGTGGTGATGGAGCTGCAGTACTCCGGCAGGGCTTCGCCAAGCTCTATGGAGGAGGAGGATGTGTTGGAGAGGGAGAGGGAGGCACCAAGGCGTGGGTTGAGAGGCCCTCCTTTCCCCACTATATATAGGGAGCCCAGGGGGGGCGCCGGCCCTAGAAGATCCAATCTCCTAGGGGGGCAGCGGCCAAGGGAAGAGTCCCTCCTCCCCAAGGCACCTCGGAGGTGCCTTCCCCCTTTGGGACTCTTCCCTTCCTTAACCCTAGGCGCATGGGCCTATTGGGGCTGGTGCCCTTGGCCCATGCAGGCCAAGGCGCACCCCCTACAGCCCATGTGCCCCCCTGGGGCAGGTGGCCCCACCTGGTGGACCCCCGGGACCCTTCCGGTGGTCCCGGTACAATATCGGTGACCCCGAAACTTGTCCCGATGGCCGAAATAGCACTTCCTATATATAATTCTTTACCTCTGGACCATTCCGGAACTCCTCGTGACGTCCGAGATCTCATCCGGGACTCCGAACAACATTGCATATACATATCCCTACAACCCTAGCATCACCGAACCTTAAGTGTGTAGACCCTACGGATTCGGGAGACATGTAGACATGACCGAGACGACTCTCCGGCCAATAACCAACAGCGGGATCTGGATACCCATGTTGGCTCCCACATGCTCCTCGATGATCTCATTGGATGAACCACGATGTCGAGAATTCAAGCAACCCCGTATACAATTCCCTTCGTCAATCGATATGTTACTTGCCCGAGATTCGATCGTCGGTATCCCAATACCTCGTTCAATCTCGTTACCGGCAAGTCACTTTACTCGTACCGTAATGCATGATCCCGTGACCAGACACTTGGTCACTTTGAGCTCATTATGATGATGCATTACCGAGTGGGCCCAGTGATACCTCTCCGTCATACGGAGTGACAAATCCCAGTCTTGATCCGTGTCAACCCAACAGACACTTTCGGAGATACCCGTAGTATACCTTTATAGTCACCCAGTTACATTGTGACGTTTGGTACACCCAAAGCACTCCTACGGTATCCGGGAGTTACACAATCTCATGGTCTAAGGAAAAGATACTTGACATTGGAAAACTTTAGCTAACGAACTATACGATCTTATGCTATGTTTAGGATTGGGTCTTGTCCATCACATCATTCTCCTAATGATATGATCTCATTATCAATGACATCCAATGTCCATAGTCAGGAAACCATGACTATCTGTTGATCAACGAGCTAGTCAACTAGAGGCTTACTAGGGACATGTTGGTGTCTATTATTCACACATGTATTACGATTTCCGGATAACACAATTATAGCATGAATAAAGACAATTATCATGAATAAGGAAATATAATAATAATGCTTTTATTATTGCCTCTAGGGCATATTTCCAACAGTCTCCCACTTGCACTAGAGTCAATAATCTAGTTACATTGTGATGAATCGAACACCCATGGAATTCTGGTGTTGATCATGTTTTGCTCTAGGGAGAGGTTTAGTCAATGGATCTGCTACATTCAGATCCGTATGTACTTTACAAATATCTATGTCTCCATCTTGACCATTTTCACGAATGGAGTTGAAGCGACGCTTGATGTGCCTGGTCTTCTTGTGAAACCTGGGCTCCTTGGCAAGTGCAATAGCTCCAGTGTTGTCACAGAAGAGTTTGATTGGCCCCGACGCATTGGGTATGACTCCTAGGTCAGTGATGAATTCCTTCACCCAAATTGCTTCATGTGCTGCCTCCGAGGCTGCCATGTACTCCGCTTCACATGTAGATCCCGCCACGACGCTCTGCTTGCAACTGCACCAGCTTACTGCCCCACCATTCAAAATAAACATGTATCCGGTTTGTGACTTTGAGTCATCCAGATCTGTGTCGAAGCTAGCGTCGACGTAACCCTTTACGACGAGCTCTTCGTCACCTCCATAGACGAGAAACATTTCCTTAGTCCTTTTCAGGTACTTCAGGATATTCTTGACCGCTGTCCAGTGTTCCTTGCCGGGATTACTTTGGTATCTTCCTACCAAACTTACGGCAAGGTTTACATCAGGTCTAGTACACAGCATGGCATACATAATAGAACCTATGGCTGAGGCATAGGGGATGACACTCATCTCTTCTATATCTTCTGCCGTGGTCGGACATTGAGCTGAGCTCAATTTCACACCTTGCAATACAGGCAAGAACCCCTTCTTAGACTGATCCATATTGAACTTCTTCAATATCTTGTCAAGGTATGTGCTTTGTGAAAGACCTATGAGGCGTCTTGATCTATCTCTGTAGATCTTGATGCCTAATATATAAGGAGCTTCTCCAAGGTCCTTCATTGAAAAACTCTTATTCAAGTAGGCCTTAATGCTGTCCAAAAGTTCTATATCATTTCCCATCAAAAGTATGTCATCTACATATAATATGAGAAATGCTACAGAGCTCCCACTCACTTTCTTGTAAACACAGGCTTCTCCATAAGTCTGTGTAAACCCAAACGCTTTGATCATCTCATCAAAGCGAATGTTCCAACTCCGAGATGCTTGCACCAGCCCATAAATCGAGCGTTGGAGCTTGCACACCTTGTTAGCATTCTTAGGATCGACAAAACCTTCCGGCTGCATCATATATAACTCTTCCTTAAGGAAACCATTAAGGAGTGCCGTTTTGACGTCCATTTGCCATATTTCATAATCATAGAATGCGGCAATTGCTAACATGATTCGGACGGACTTCAGCTTCGCTACCGGTGAGAAAGTCTCATCGTAGTCAACCCCTTGAACATGTCTATAACGCTTAGCGACAAGCCGAGCTTTATAGATGGTCACATTACCATCTGCGTCTGTCTTCTTCTTAAAGATCCATTTATTTTCTATGGCTCGCCGCTCAACGGGCAAGTCAGTCAAAGTCCATACTTCGTTTTCATACATGGATCCTATCTCGGATTTCATGGCTTCTAGCCATTTGTCGGAATCCAGGCCCGCCATTGCTTCTTCATAGTTCGAAGGTTCACCGTTGTCTAACAACATGATTTCCAAGACAGGGTTGCCGTACCACTCTGGTGCGGAACGTGTCCTTGTGGACCTTCGAATTTCAGTAGGAGCTTGATCAGAAGTATCTTGATCATCATCATTAACTTCCTCTCTAGTCGGTGCAGGCACCTCAGGAACATTTTCTTGAGTTGCGCCATTTTCCGGTTCAAGAGGTAATACTTCATCAAGTTCTACTTTCCTCCCACTTACTCTTTCGAGAGAAACTCCTTCTCTAGAAAGGATCCATTCTTGGCAACAAAGATCTTGCCTTCGGATCTGAGGTAGAAGGTATACCCAATAGTTTCTTTAGGGTATCCTATGAAGATGCATTTTTCCGATTTGGGTTCGAGCTTTTCAGGTTGAAGTTTCTTGACATAAGCATCGCATCCCCAAACTTTTAGAGACGACAGCTTAGGTTTCTTCCCAAACCATAATTCATACGGTGTCATCTCAACGGATTTCGACAGAGCCCTATTTAAAGTGAATGCGCCAGTCTCTAAAGCATAGCCCCAAAAAGATAGCGGTAAATCGGTAAGAGACATCATAGATCGCACCATATCTAATAGAGTGCGATTATGAAGTTTGGACACACCATTACGCTGAGGTGTTCCAGGCGGCATCAGTTGTGAAACTATTCCAAATTTTCTTAAGTGTGTGCCAAACTCATGACTCAAGTATTCTCCTCCACGATCTGATCGCAGGAACTTGATTTTCCTGTCATGTTGATTCTCAACCTCACTCTGAAATTCTTTGACCTTTTCAAAGGTCTCAGACTTGTGTTTCATTAAGTAGACATACCCATATCTACTCAAGTCATCAGTGAGGGTGAGAACATAACGATAGCGACCGCGAGCCTCAACGCTCATTGGACCGCACACATCAGTATGTATGATTTCCAATAAGTTGGTTGCTCGCTCCATTGTTCCTGAGAACGGAGTCTTGGTCATTTTACCCATGAGGCATGGTTCGCACGTGTCAAATGATTCGTAATCAAGAGACTCTAGAAGTCCATCTGCATGGAGCTTCTTCATGCGTTTGACACCTATGTGACCAAGGCGGCAGTGCCACAAGTATGTGGGACTATCATTATCAATCTTACATCTTTTGGTACTCACACTATGAACATGTGTAGCATTACGCTCGAGATTCATTAAGAATAAACGATTCACCATCGGAGCATGACCATAAAACATATCTCTCATATAAATAGAACAACCATTATTCTTGGATTTAAATGAGTAGCCATCTCGAATTAAACGAGATCCTGATACAATGTTCATGCTCAAAGCTGGCACTAAATAACAATTATTAAGGTTTAAAACTAATCCCGAAGGTAAATGTAGAGGTAGCGTGCCAACGGCGATCACATTGACCTTGGAACCATTCCCGACGCGCATCGTCACCTCGTCCTTCGCGAGTCTCCGCTTATTCCGCAGCTCCTGTTTTGAGTTACAAATGTGAGCAACTGCACCGATATCAAATACCCAGGAGCTACTGCGAGTACTGGTAAGGTACACATCAATTACATGTATATCACATATACCTTTCGTTTCGCCGGCCTTCTTGTCCGCTAAGTATTTGGGGCAGTTCCACTTCCAGTGACCACTTTCCTTGCAATAAAAGCACTCAGTCTCGGGCTTGGGTCCATTCTTTGGCTTCTTCCCGGCAGCTTGCTTGCCGGGCGCGGCAACTCCCATGCCGTCCTTCTTGAAAGCTTTCTTTCCCTTGCCCTTCTTGAACTTAGTGGTTTTATTCACCATCAACACTTGATGTTCCTTTTTGACCTCTACCTCTGCTGATTTCAGCATTGCAAATACTTCAGGAATGGTCTTTTCCATCCCCTGCATATTGAAGTTCATCACAAAGGTCTTGTAGCTCGGTGGAAGCGACTGAAGGATTCTGTCAATGACCGCGTCTTCCGGGAGATTAAGTCCCAGCTGAGTGAAGCGGTTATGCAACCCAGACATAGTGAGTATGTGCTCACTGACAGAACTGTTTTCCTCCATCTTACAGCTGAAGAACTTGTCGGAGACATGATATCTCTCGACCCGGGCATGAACTTGGAAAACCATTTTCAGCTCTTCGAACATCTCATATGCTCCGTGTCTCTCAAAACGCTTTTGGAGCCCCGGCTCTAAGTTGTAAAGCATGCCGCACTGAACGAGGGAGTAGTCATTGGTACGTGCCTGCCAAGCGTTCATAACATCTTGTTCTGCAAGGAGAACAGGTGCGTCACCCAGCGGTGCTTGTAGGACATAATCTTTCTTGGCCGCTATGAGGATGATCCTCAGGTTCCGGACCCAGTCCGTATAGTTGCTGCCATCGTCTTTCAGCTTGGTTTTCTCTAGGAACGCGTTGAAGTTGAGGACTACGTTGGCCATTTGATCTACAAGACATATTGTAAAATTTTAGACTAAGTTCATGATAATTAAGTTCATCTAATCAAATTATTCAATGAACTCCCACTTAGATAGACATCCCTCCAGTAATCTAAGTATAACATGATCCGAGTTAACTAGGCCGTGTCCGATCATCACGTGAGACGGACTAGTCAACATCGGTGAACATCTTCATGTTGATCGTATCTTCTATACGACTCATGCTCGACCTTTCGGTCTTCTGTGTTCCGAGGCCATGTCTGTACATGCTAGGCTCGTCAAGTCAACCTAAGTGTTTGCATGTGTAAATCTGTCTTACACCCGTTGTATGTGAACGTTAGAATCTAACACCCGATCATCACGTGGTGCTTCGAAACAACGAACTGTCGCAATGGTGCACAGTTAGGGGGAACACTTTCTTGAAATTATTATGAGGGATCATCTTATTTACTACCGTCGTTCTAAGTAAACAAGATGCAGTAACATGATAAACATCACATGCAATCAAACAATAATAGTGACATGATATGGCCAATATCACATAGCTCCTTTGATCTCCATCTTGGGGCTCCATGATCATCTTGTCACCGGCATGACACCATGATCTCCATCATCATGATCTCCATCATCGTGTCTCCATGAAGTTGCTCGCCAACTATTACTTCTACTACTACGGCTAACGCATTTAGCAATAAAGTAAAGTAATTTACATGGCGTTTCTCAATGACACGCAGGTCATACAAAAAATAAAGACAACTCCTATGGCTCCTGCCGGTTGTCATACTCATCGACATGCAAGTAGTGATTCCTATTACAATAGCATGAACATCTCATACATCACATATATATCATTCATCATTCATCACAACTTTGGCCATATCATATCACAAAGCACTTGCTGCAAAAACAAGTTAGACGTCCTCTAATTGTTGTTGCAAGTTTTTACGTGGCTGAAATAGGGTTCTAGCAAGAACGTTTTCTTACCTACGTGAAAGCCACAACGTGATTTGTCAACTTCTATT
Organism: Triticum aestivum; assembly: GCF_018294505.1. Lineage (NCBI taxonomy): Eukaryota > Viridiplantae > Streptophyta > Magnoliopsida > Poales > Poaceae > Triticum > Triticum aestivum. The sequence goes on along the minus strand of NC_057809.1, from coordinate 528,542,924 downwards.
TACCCTTCATAAGGACCCTTTTCATCAAATCCGCTCCAACTAAAGTGGGAGAGACAGACACCCGCCAGCCACCTTATGCAACTTGTGCATGTTAGTCGGTGGAACCGGTCTCACGTAAGCGTACGTGTAAGGTTGGTCCGGGTCGCTTCATCCCACAATACCGTTGAAGCAAGATAAGACTAGTAGCGGCAAGAAAGTTGACAACATCAACGCCCACAAGAAATTGTGTTCTACTCGTGCAAGAGAACTACGCATAAACCTAGCTCATGATGCCACTGTTGGGGAACGTTGCAGAAAACAAAAAATTTCCTACGATTTCACCAAGATCCATCTAGGAGTTCATCTAGCAACGAGTGATTGGATTGCATCTACATACCTTTGTAGATCACGCGCGGAAGCGTTCAAAGAACGGGGATGAGGAAGGCGTACTCGACGTGATCCAAATCACCGAAGATCCTAGCGCCGAATGGACGGCACCTCCGCGTTCAACACACGTACGGTCAGCGTGACGTCTCCTCCTTCTTGATCCATCAAGGGGAAGGAGAGGTTGAGGAAGATGGCACCAGCAGCAGCACGACGGTGTGGTGGTGATGGAGCTGCTGTACTCCGGCAGGGCTTCGCCAAGCTCTATGGAGGCGGAGGATGTGTTGGAGAGGGAGAGGGAGGCACCAAGGCGTGGGTTGAGAGGCCCTCCTTTCCCCACTATATATAGGGAGCCCAGGGGGGGCGCCGGCCCTAGGAGATCCAATCTCCTAGGGGGTGGCGGCCAAGGGAGGAGTCCCTCCTCCCCAAGGCACCTCGGAGGTGCCTTCCCCCTTTGGGACTCTTCCCTTCCTTAACCCTAGGCGCATGGGCCTCTTGGGGCTGGTGCCCTTGGCCCATTCAGGCCAAGGCGCACCCGCTACAGCCCATGTGGCCCCCCGGGGCAGGTGGCCCCACCCGGTGGACCCCCGGGACCCTTCCGGTGGTCCCGGTACAATATCGGTGACCCCGAAACTTGTCCCGATGGCCGAAATAGCACTTCCTATATATAATTCTTTACCTCCGGACCATTCCGAAACTCCTCGTGACGTCCGGGATCTCATCCGGGACTCCGAACAACATTCGGGTTACTGCATATACATATCCCTACAACCCTAGCGTCACCGAACCTTAAGTGTGTAGACCCTACGGGTTCGGGAGACATGTAGACATGACCGAGAAGACTCTCCGGCCAATAACCAACAGCGGGATCTGGATACCCATGTTGGCTCCCACATGCTCCTCGATGATCTCATCGGATGAACCACAATGTCGAGAATTCAAGCAACCCCGTATACAATTCCCTTCGTCAATCGATATGTTACTTGCCCGAGATTCGATCGTCGGTATCCCAATACCTCGTTCAATCTCGTTACCGGCAAGTCACTTTACTCATACCGTAATGCATGATCCCGTGACCAGACACTTGGTCACTTTGAGCTCATTATGATGATGCATTACCGAGTGGGCCCAGTGATACCTCTCCGTCATACGGAGTGACAAATCCCAGTCTTTATCCGTGTCAACCCAACAGACAGTTTCAGAGATACCCGTAGTATACCTTTATAGTCACCCAGTTACGTTGTGACGTTTGGTACACCCAAAGCACTCCTACGGTATCCGGGAGTTACACGATCTCATGGTCTAAGGAAAAGATACTTGACGTTGGAAAACTCTAGCAAACGAACTATACGATCTTATGCTATGTTTAGGATTGGGTCTTGTCCATCACATCATTCTCCTAATGATGTGATCTCGTTATCAGTGACATCCAATGTCCATAGTCAGGAAACCATGACTGTATGTTGATCAACGAGCTAGTCAACTAGAGGCTTACTAGGGACATGTTGGTGTCTATTATTCACACATGTATTACGATGTCCGGATAACACAATTATAGCATGAACAAAGACAATTATCATGAACAAGGAAATATAATAATAATGATTTTATTATTGCCTCTAGGACATATTTCCAACACTTCCGGCCATAACTGATCCACAACAGACCTCATGGCGAGTCCGGACAACCTATTTAGTTTGGCCCATTCAGCTAGCTGGTCAATCAATGAAAGTAGACGCTCTGGAACGTTGAATTGCGACCAGAACAGCTTGTCCACTTCATGATCTATTTGACCCTGGAAGTACTTGGCCGCATCGGCACCGCTCGCCGCCAAGTCCATATACGCATCTGCCGAACTCCACAGCTGATCCAGAGGGGCATACCGTGGATCTCAGAACTTCCTCCGCAGCATGAAGGGCTTCCCAGCCGCAATATCCCTGGCTTCCCGCAGCTCCTCCTTCTTCGCTCTCATAGCAGAGCGGGTGTCTTTGTCCGCCATCGTGACCTTCTCAAGGTCCATTGCCTTCGCCCGGTTTTCTTTTTCAAGGACCTGGCAAAGGTCGGCAGTGTCTTTTAATTCTACGGCCATCTTGGCCACTTTCTCTTGGCTCTCGCAATGTGCGGCCTTCTCGGCTTTCAACTCTTCGGTCGCCTTCAAAGCAGCCGCATTGCTAATCCTCGCTTGTTCCTTGGCTCGGGCAAGTTCTGCCCGCAAGGTTTCCACGGTGGCAGCTCCATCTGCATTCACGACATATTAAAGATACTGGCATCATGCTGCTCTTACTATGTGGTGTTCACCAGGTAATAACACTTACCCTGTGCCTCGTCAAGCCTCTTGTTAACAAGATCGATGTTGGCGTCTGCCGCATCCATTTGCCGTTTTAATTTGGCAAACTCACTAGTCCGGCTAGCCACCGGAGCTTCCACCGCCTGCACATAAAGGCAGTCCGGTTATTACCTGGGACTATGATCCTCTATTCGCCGCCGTTCTCAATGACAAACAGAGTCTCAGGGGCTACTATCTACACAGGGCACACCTAACATGTGCGGTACTATCACGTACCTCAAAGCCTGTCAGTAGACTCATAAAAGCTTCATGCAATCCACTTTCGACGGATGAAATTCTTTCCATCACCATACCCATTAGTGTACGGTGTTCTTCTGAGATGGCCGCTCGCCTCAATAGCTCCCTCAGAACGTCTGACCGCATACCCGATGGTGTCGGACTCTTTTGTCTGTTCTCTTCGGGAGCCGGACGCTAGGGACTTCGGGGGTCTATGGGATTATCTTCTGGCCTCACCGGATCCGGAGAGGCCCTCCGTGACGACACTTCGGGGTCGCCCGCTTCTTGAGCGGAGGAGTCCGGGGGAGGCGTTTCGCTCTCCATCATCTCTGGAAGAAGATCCCCCGAAGACGAGCCCAGCTGAGAAGGGCTAAGGCTCAAACTGCAAGATATATGCGGTGGTTATTTTCTCGGGAAGAAGATAGTATACCTTCACTATTAAAGCAATTTTTGGATCACTTATGACTTGTTGGAAGGCTGATCCCCCCGCGGACTTTGTTCGGCAAAAGCACCCCCCGAGGCAGGACCCTCTGTGGGAGACTTCTTCTCCCGTTTGGAGGCCTCAGTTTCCGAATCTTCGGAAGCAGTCCTTTTCCTCCCCCGGTCACCCTCCTTCATGGAGGCGCTCATTCCCTCAGTTGGAACTGGTAGTGATGGGGGCCCGCGTCCGCCCGTATTATCCCCCCTGTATCTTCCTTCGAAGGTTCCGGGCAAGGTGCGAGCTCGAGCATCTTTTCCAACACCGGATTTTCCAAACCCTCAGGGAGGGGGGCCAAACACCGAATCATCTTTGCCTTTGTTAGCCAGTCCTGGTCAAAGAACGAACTCTCAGAAATAACTTCGTGATGAATAAAAGACAGTGTGTTCGGCTAAGAGGATTTCTTACTTGTTCAGCGGCGCGGTTACTACTCAGGCCCACGTCCTCGGTAGTATCCGGACACTCTATTTGAGGTCCGAAGAATAACTTGTACATCTCCTTGTGCGTCAGGCCGAGGAAACTTTGAATGGCACGCGGTCCTTCTGGGTTGAACTCCCACAAGCGAAGGGGCCGGCGTTTGCAAGGCTGGACTTGACGAACCAGCATAACTTGTATTACCGCAACCAAATTAAAATCTCCCTTGAAGAGATCTCGGATGCGGCTTTGCAGTATAGGCACGTCCTTGGCTGGACCCCAACTCAGACCTCTGCTAATCCATGACATCAGTTGTGGTGGGGGGCCCGAGCGGAAAGTGGGGGGCAGCCGCCCACTTGGCACTTCTGGGAGCTGTGACGTAAAACCACTCCCGCTGCCATAATTCGGACACCTCTGGAAAGGAACCATTTGGCCATGGAGCTCCTGCCATCTTGCCTATTGATGCACCTCCGCACGCTGCATGTCACCCCTCGATCACCTTCGGCTTCACTTCAAAGGTCTTGAGCCACAAGCCGAAGTGAGGGGTAATGCGGAGGAAGGCCTCACACACGACGATAAATGTCGAGATGTGGAGAAAGGAGTCTGGAGCTAGATCATGGAAATCTAGCCCGTAATAGAACATCAAACCCCTGATGAAGGGATCCAGAGTGAGGCCTAGACCTTGGAGGAAGTGGGAGATGAACATGACGTTCTCGTTGGGTTCGGGAGTAGGGACGATCTGCCCTCGATCAGGCAGCCGATGCGAAACCTCGGCGGTCAGGTATCTGGCCTCCCTCAACTTCTTAATGTCCTCTTCCGTAACAGAGGAGGGCATCCATTGGCCTTGAAGGTTGGATCCGGACATGATTGAAGATCCAGAGCACCTAACCGGGCTTTGGGTGTTAGAACTCGAGGCGAGGGAAGGGTTCGATTAAGCACGAGAGGGAAAAAGTGAAAACCTTGTCCCTTTATAAAGAGGGTGAATATCAAGCGTCCTCTCCGTAGCCGTTTAGGACTTGCCTATAATCTAGGAGTCCTAGACATGGTTGGGTTACCCACGCCCGTATTGATGAGAATCCCGTAATAAGGGGACACGATCTCTGCTTCGACGAGACGTGTCAAGAAACCGCCTCGCATTATGTGTGGAGCTGGTTGAAAAAAAACTGTTCGAATAATAACCGGGCCATGATGTAACGTCGTGCTGCCGAAACAAGCCAGCGAATTAGATCTGCGAAAATATTATTCTCTCTATGGTGGAATGTGGAACTTGTTTTGCAGGGTCGGACACTATCCTCGTATTCAAATTATTCTGTGATGTATTCAGAGAAGGAACCCGCCTTGCAATGCCTAAGACAATACTGTGTGCCGGACTCATCGTCATTGAAGCCTGGTTCAGGGGCTACTAAGGGAATCCTGGATTAGGGGGTCTCCGGACAGCCGGACTATCTCCATTGGCCAGACTGTTAGACTATGAAGATACAAGATTGAAGACTTCGTCTCGTGTCCGGGTGGGACTCTACTTGGCGTGGAAGGCAAGCTGGGCAATACGGATATGGATATCTCCTCCTTTGTAACCGACCTTGTGTAACCCTAACCCTCTCCGGTGTCTATATAAACCGAAGATTTTTAGTCCGTAGAACAACAACCATAACATACAATCATACCATAGGCTAGCTTCTAGGGTTTAGCCTCTCTGATCTCGTGGTAGATCTACTCTTGTACTACCCATATTATCAATATTAATCAAGCAGGACGTAGGGTTTTACCTCCATCAAGAGGGCCCGAACCTGGGTAAAACATCGTGTCCCCTGCCTCCTGTTACCATCCGACCTAGACGCACAGTTCGAGACCCCCTACCCGAGATCCGCCGGTTTTGACACTGACACCTAGGGTATTTTAGGAAGCCCATTGTTGGAATATACAAGCCAAGTTCTATAATAAAAAATTCCCACTAGTATATGAAAGTGATAGCATAGGAGACTCTCTATCATGAAGATCATGGTGCTACTTTGAAGCACAAGTGTGGAAAAAAAGGATAGTAGTATTGCCCCTTTTATTTATTTATTCTTTTGTGGGTGTTCTTTTTTTATTTGGCCTTTCTTTTCTTTTTTTAATGGGACAATACTCTATGAATGATGATCATCACACTTCTATTTATTTACAACTCAATGATTACAACTCGATACTAGAACAAAGTATGACTCTATATGAATGCCTACGGCGGTGTACCGGGATAGCAATGATGCATGAGTGACTTATATGAAAGAATTATGAACGCTGGCTTTGCCACAACTAAAATGTCAACTACATGATCATGCGAAGCAATATGAAAATGATGGAGCGTGTCATAGTAAACGGAATGGTGGAAAGTTGCATGGCTATGGAAATGCCATGATAGGTAGGTATGGTGGCTGTTTTGAGGAAGGTATATGGTGAGTTTATGATATCGGCGAAACGTGCGTGGTATTAGAGAGTCTAGCAATGGTGGAAGGGTGGGAGTGCGTATAATCCATGGACTCAACATTAGTCATAAAGAACTCACATACTTATTGCAAAAATCTATTAGTTATCGAAGCAAAGTACTACGTGCATGCTCCTAGGGGGATAGATTGGTAGGAAAAGACCATCGCTCGTCCCCGACCGCCACTCATAAGGAAGACAATCAATAAATACATCATGCTCTGACTTCTTAACATAACGGTTCACCATATGTGCATGCTACGGGAATCACAAACTTCAACACAAGCATTTCTCAAATTCACAACTACTCAACTAGCACGACTCTAATATCACCATCTCCATATCTCAAAACAATTATCAAGTTTCAAACTTCTCATAGCATTCATCACACTCATAAGAAAATTTTATTATTAATCTTGAATGCCTAACATAATTAAAGCAAATTACCATGCTGTTTTCTAGGACTCTCAAAATAATATAAGTGAAGCATGAGAGAACAATGGTTTCTATAAAACAAATCTACCAACGTGCTCTAAAAGATATAAGTGAAGCACTAGAGCAAAAATTATATAACTCAAAAGATATAAGTGAAGCACATAGAGTATTCTAACAATTTCCAAATCATGAGGGTCTCTCTAAAAAGGTGTGTGAAGCAATGATGATTGTGGAAAACTAACAAATAAAGACTCAAATAATACAAGACTCTCCAAGCAAAACACATATCATGTGGTAAATAAAAATATAGCTCCAAGTAAAGTTACCGATAGAAGTAGACGAAAGAGGGGATGCCTTCCGGGGCATCCCCAAGCTTTGGCTTTTAGGTGTCCTTAGATTATATTGGGTGTGCCATGGGCATCCCCAAGCTTAGGCTCTTGCCACTCCTTGTTCCATAATCCATCAAATCTTTACCCAAAACTTGAAAACTTCACAACACAAAACTTAAAGTAGAAAATCTCGTGAGCTCCGTTAGCGAAAGAAAACAAAACACCACTTCAAGGTACTGTAATGAACTCATTATTTATTTATATTGGTGTTACACCTACTGTATTCCAACTTCTCTATGGTTTATAAACTATTTTACTAGCCATAGATTCATCAAAATAAGCAAACAACACACGAAAAATAGAATCTGTCAAAAACAGAACAGTCTGTAGTAATCTGTAGCTAACGCAAGATCTGGAACCCCAAAAATTCTAATATAAATTTATGGACGTGATGAATTTATCTATTAATCATCTGCAAAAATAATTAACTAAATATCACTTTCCAAATAAAAATGGCAGCAGTTCTCGTGAGCACTAAAGTTTCTGATTTTTACAGAAAGATTAAGAAGACTTTCCCCAAGTCTTCCCAACGGTTTTACTTGGCACAAACACTAATTAAACACAAAAAACACAACCAAAACAGAGTCTAGATAAATTATTTATTACTAAACAGGAGCAAAAAGCAAGGAATAAAAATAAAATTGGGTTGCCTCCCAACAAGCGCTATCGTTTAACGCCCCTAGCTAGGCATAAAAGCAAGGATAAATCTAGGTATTGCCATCTTTGGAAGGCAATCCATAAGTGGCTCTAATAATAGATTCATAAGGTAATTTAATTTTCTATCTAGGGAAGTGTTCCATGCCTTTCCTTAATGGAAATTGGAATCTAATATTCCCTTCCTTCATATCAATAATTGCACCAATCGTTCGAAGGAAAGGTCTACCAAGAATAATAGGGCATGAAGGATTGCAATCTATGTCAAGAACAATAAAATCCACGGGCACATAATTCCTATTTGCAACAATAAGAACATCATTAATTCTTCCCATAGGTTTCTTAATAGTGGAATCCGCAAGGTGCAAGTTTAAAGAGCAATCATCAAAATCACGGAAACCTAGCAAATCACACAAAGTCTTAGGAATCGTGGAAACACTAGCACCCAAATCACACAAAGCATAGAATTCATGATCTTTAATCTTAATTTTAATAGCAGGTTCTCAATCATCATAAAGTTTTCTAGGGATAGAAACTTCCAACTCAAGTTTTTCTTCATAAGATTGCATCAAAGCATCAACGATATGTTTGGTAAAGGCTTTATTTTGACTATAAACACGAGGAGAATTTAGCATGGATTGCAACAAGGAAATACAATCTATCAAAGAGAAATTATGATAATCAAATTCCTTGAAATCCAAAATAGTGGGTTCATTAATATTTAAAGTTTTGACTTCTTCAATCCCACTTTTAATAATTTTAGCATCAAGATCTAAAGACTCCAAATTTTTGGAACTCCTTCTAGGTAAAGGTGGATCATGTTCAGTCCCATCATTATCAAGATTCATATTGCAAAACAAATATTTAATAGGGGACACATCAATAACTTTTAGATCTTCATCTTTATTATCATGGAAACTAGAATAACACGCTTTTATAAAGCAATCTTTCTTTGCACGCATCCTAGCGGTTCTTTCTTTGCACTCATCATGGAAATTCTCATGGCTTTATGAGACTCATTGATATCATGCTTAGGAGGAATAGATCTAAGTTTCAAAGAACCAACATCAAGAGAAATTCTATCAACGTTCCTAGCCAACTCATCAATCTTAAGCAATTTTTCTTCAATCAAAGCATTGAAATTCTTTTGCGAGGTAATAAATTCTTTAATATTAGATTCAAAATCAGAGGGTATCTTATTAAAATTTCCATAAGAATTGTTGTAGGGATTACCATAATTATTAGAGGAATTACTAGGATACGGCCTAGGATTAAAGTTTCCTCTATACGCGTTGTTACCAAAATTATTCCTACCAACAAAATTCACATCCAACGACTCATTATTATTCTCAATCAAAGTAGACAAAGGCATATCATTAGGATCAGAAGAAACACTTTTATTAGCAAATAATTTCATAAGTTCATCCATCTTACCACTCAAAACATTAATTTCTTCTATCGCATGCACTTTCTTATTAGTAGATCTTTCAGTGTGCCATTGAGAATAATTAACCATAATATTATCTAGGAGTTTAGTAGCTTCTCCTAAAGTGATTTCCATAAAAGTGCCTCCCGCAGCCGAATCTAAAAGATTTCTAGAAGCAAAATTCAATCCAGCATAAAAAGTTTGTATAATCATCTACAAATTCAAACCATGTGTAGGGCAATTACGTATCATTAATTTCATCCTCTCCCAAACTTGTGCACCATGTTCATGATCAAGTTGCTTAAAATTCATAATATCATTTCTAAGAGAGATGATCTTAATGGGAGGAAAATACTTAGAGATAAAAGTATCTTTGCACTTATTCCATGAATCAATACTATTTTTAGGCAAAGACGAAAACCAAGCTTTAGCACGATCTCTAAGCAAAAAAGGAAATATCTTCAATTTAACAATATCATTATCCAAATCTTTCTTCTTTTGCATATCACACAAATCAATGAAGTTGTTTAGATGGGTAGCGACATCTTCGCTAGGAAGGCCAGAAAACGGATCTTTCATGACAAGATTCGGCAAGGCAGCATTAATTTCACAAGATTCAGCATCGGTAAGAGGAGCAATCGGAGTGATAATAAAATCATTGTTGTTGGTATTGGTAAAGTCACACAATTTGGTATTATCTTGAGACATCATGACAAGAAAGCAATCCGACACACAAGCAAACAAGAAAAGAGCAAAGAGAGGCGAATAGAGAAAGAGAGGGAGGATGGAGAGAGAGAGAGAGAGGGCGAATAAAACGGCAAGGGTGAAGTTGGGGAGAGGAAAACGAGAGGCAAATGGCAAATAATGTGATGCGAGAGATAAGGGTTTGTGATGGGTACTTGGTATGTTGACTTTTGCGTAGACTCCCCGGCAACGGCGCCAGAAATCCTTCTTGCTACCTCTTGAGCACTGCGTTGGTTTTCCCTTGAAGAGGAAAGGGTGATGCAGTAGAGTAGCGTAAGTATTTCCCTTAGTTTTTGAGAACCAAGGTATCAATCCAGTAGGAGGCCACGCACGAGTCCCTCGCACCTACACCAACAAATAAACTCCTCGCAACCAACGCGATAAAGGGGCTGTCAATCCCTTCACGGTCACCTACGAGAGTGAGATCTGATAGATATGATAAGATAATATTTTTGGTATTTTTTATTATAAAGAGAAATAAAGATGCAAGTAAAATAAATGGCAAAGGAAATAACTAAGTATTGGAAGATTAATATGATGGAAAATAGACTCGGGGGCCATAGGTTTCACTAGAGGCTTCTCTCGAGAGCATAAGTATTGCGGTGGGTGATACATCTCCATCGTATCTACTTTTTCCAAACACTTTTGCCCTTGTTTTGGACTCTAACTTGCATGATTTGAATGGAACTAACCCGTACTGAAGCTGTTTTCAGCAGAATTGCCATGGTGTTATTTATGTGCAGAAACAAAAGTTCTCGAAATGACCTGAAACTTCACGGAACGTCTATTTGGAAATAATAAAAAATCCTTGCAAAAGATGAAGACCTGGGGGCCCACACCCTAGCCACGAGGGTGGGGGGCGCGCCCCCTACCTCGTGGGCCCCTAGAGCTCCTCCGACCTCAACTCCAACTCTATATATTTGCTTTTGGGGAGAAAAAAATAGACAGAAGGATTCATCGCGTTTTACGATACGGAGCCGCCGCCAAGCCCTAAAACCTCTCGGGAGGGCTGATCTGGAGTCCGTTCGGGGCTCCGGAGAGGGGAATCCATCACCATCGTCATCATCAGCCTTCCTCCATCACCAATTTCATGATGCTCACCGTTGTGCGTGAGTAATTCCATCGTAGGCTTGCTAGATGGTGATGGGTGGGATGAGATTTATCATGTAATCGAGTTAGTTTTGTTAGGGTTTGATCCCTAGTATCCACTATGTTCTAAGATTGATGTTGCTATGACTTTGCTATGCTTAATGCTTGTCACTAGGGCCTGAGTGCCATGATTTCAGATCTGAACCTATTATTTTTTCATCAATATATGGGAGTTCTTGATCCTATCTTGCAAGTCTATAGTTGCCTACTATGTGTTATGATCCGGCAACCCCGAAGTGACAATAATCGGGACCACTCCCGGTGATGACCATAGTTTGAGGAGTTCATGTATTCACTATGTGTTAATGCTTTGGTCCGGTACTCTATTAAAAGGAGGCCTTAATATCCCTTAGTTTCCATTAGGACCCCGCTGCCACGGGAGGGTAGGACAAAAGATGTCATGCAAGTTCTTTTCCATAAGCACGTATGACTATATTCGGAATACATGCCTAAATTACATTGATGAATTGGAGCTAGTTCTGTGTCACCCTAGGTTATGACTGTTACATGATGAACCGCATCCGGCATAATTCACTATCACCGATCCATTGCCTACGAGCTTTCCATATATTGTTCTTCACTTATTTACTTTTCTGTTGCTTTTGCTATCAACACTACAAAATACCAAAAACATTACTTTTGCTATCATTACCTTTTGCTACCGTTACCACTACTATCATATTACTTTGCTACTAAATACCTTGCTGCAGATATCAAGTTTCCAGGTGTGGTTGAATTGACAACTCAGCTGCTAATACTTGAGAATATTCTTTGGCTCCCCTTGTGTCGAATCAATAAATTTGGGTTGAATACTCTACCCTCTTAAACTTATGCGATCCCCTATACTTGTGGGTTATCAAGACTACTTTCTGGTGCCGTTGCCGGGGAGCATAGCTCTATTCTTTGAGTCACTTGGGATTTATATCTGCCTATCATTATGAAGAACTTGAGAGATCCAAAAACCATGATTTATCCCTCAACTACGAGGGGAGGTAAGGAATTGTCATCTAGCTCTGCACTTGATTCACCTTCTGTTTTGAGTAAGCTTGCGACACCTACACCTGCTTCTGCTATTCGTTCTGATATGTCGCATGTTATTGATGATGCCACTTCTGCTATGCATGATACTTATGATGAAACTACTTCTATGCTTGATACTATTGTGCCACTTGGTGAAATTCTTGATGAACAACTTGCTAGGGTTAGAGAGAATGAAATTATTGAAACTGATAATATTGATGAAAGTGATGATGAAGACTCTTCCCCTAATAAATATGAATCGCCTGTTATTCCTGAGGGTTATGTTTTTGAAAAAGAAGCTGCTCTAGCTATTTTAGCTTGCAAAGATAGATACGAGCTCAAGAGGTTATTAGCTAAATGGAAGCAGCAATCGCTTAATGCTAGAATGAAACCTGACCCTGCTTTTGCTACTTGACCTATCTGTGTTACTGATAAGGATTATGAATTCTCTGTTGATCCTGATATAATTACTTTGGTTGAATCTGATCCTTTTCATGGCTATGAATCTGAAACTGTTGTGGTGCATCTTACTAAATTAAATGATATAGCCATCCTGTTCACTAATGATGAGAAATATCGCTACCTTTATATCCTTAAAATATTTCCGTTCTCATTGAAGGGTGATGCTAAGATATGGTTTAATTCTCTTGATCCTGGTTGTGTGCGTAGTCCCCAGGATATGATTTATTACTTCTCTGCTAAATATTTCCCTGCTCATAAGAAACAAGTTGCTTTGAGGGATATATACAACTTTGTGAAAATTGAAGAAGAGAGTCTCCCACAAGCTTGGGGGAGGCTTCTCAAGTTACTTAATGCTTTGCCTGATCATCCTCTTAAGAAAAATGAAATACTTGATATCTTTTATAATGGACTAACCGATGCTTCCAGAGATTACCTGGATAGTTGTGCTGGCTCTGTTTTCAGGGAAAGAACACCGGATGAAGCTGAAATTCTATTGAATAATATGTTGACAAATGAAAATAATTGGACACTTCCTGAGCAAGCTCCTGAGCCAATTCCTGAGCCTATTCCTAAACCAACTCCAAAGAAAAGAGGTGTTCTATTTCTCAGTCCTGAAGATATGCAAGAGGCAAAGAAATCTATGAAAGAAAAAGGTATTAAAGCTGAAGATGTTAAGAATTTACCTCCTATTGAAGAAATACACGGTCTGAATTTATCGCCTGTTGAAGAAACATATAATCTTAATCCATTACCTATTGAAGAAATACATGGTCTTGATAACCCGACACAGGTAGTAAAGGTAAATTCTCTCTATAGATATGATAAAGCTGAAATCCCTCTTACTAAGTTTGCTAGCCCATGCTTAGATGAGTTTGATAAATTTATGGTTAAGCAAGAAGATTTTAATGCTTATTTTGGTAGACAATTGAAATACAATTCAAATATGCTTGAACACTTGGGTGATTATATGGCTAATGTCAAAGGTGAACTTAAACTTATTAGTAAACATGCTTTTATGGTTACCACTCAAGTAGAACAAGTACTTAAGGCTCAAAATAATTTTCTCAATGAATTGAATAGTAAGAATAATGATTATGCTGTTAGAGTTATGATTAGAGGTGGTAAAATGAGTCAGGAACCTTTGTATCCTGAAGGCCACCCTAAGAGAATTGAGAAAGATTCTCACATAAATAATATAGATGCACCCAGTCCTTCTAAAAGGAAGAAAAAGAAAAATGATAGGACTTTGCATACTTCTAGTGAACCTGTTATTGATTCACCTGAGAATCCAAATGATATTTCTATTTCTGATGCTGAGACACAATCTGGTAATGAATCTGAAACTAGTGATAATGTTAATGATAATGTTCATGATGATGCTCAACCTAGCAATAATAATGATATAGAAATTGAACCTGCTGTTGATCTTGATAACCCACAATCAAAGAATCAACGTTATGATAAGAAAGACTTTGTTGCTAGGAAACACGGAAAAGAAAGAGAGCCCTGGGTTCATAAACCCATGCCTTTTCCTCCCAAACCATCCAAGAAAAAGGATGATGAGGATTTTGAGCGCTTTGCTGAAATGATTAGACCTATCTTTTTGCGTATGCGATTAACTGATATGCTCAAAATGAATCCTTATGCCAAGTATATGAAAGATATTGTTACTAATAAAATAAAGATACCGGAAGCTGAAATTTCCACCATGCTTGCTAATTATAATTTTAAGGGTGGAATACCAAAGAAACTTGGAGATCCAGGAGTACCCACTATACGATGCTCCATTAAAAGAAATATGTTAAAACTACTTTATGTGATCTTGGAGCCGGTGTTAGTGTTATGCCTCTCTCTTTATATCGTAGACTTGATTTGAATAAGTTGACACCTACTGAAATATCTTTGCAAATGGCTGATAAATCAACTGCTATACCTGTCGGTATTTGTGAGGATGTGCCTGTCGTAGTTGCAAACGTTACTATTTTAACGGACTTTGTTATTCTTGATATTCCCGAGGACGATAGTATGTCTATTATTCTTGGAAGACCCTTTTTGAATACTGCAGGGGCTGTTATTGATTGCAACAAAGGCAATGTCACTTTTCATGTTAATGGTAATGAGCATACGGTACACTTTCCGAGGAAACAACCTCAAGTTCATAGTATCAACTCTATTGGAAAAATTCCATCGATTATATTTGGAGGTTTTGAATTTCCTCTTCCTACTGTCAAGAAGAAATATGATATTCTTATTATTGGGGATGTGCATATCCCCGTTGAGGTAACATAGTGTTATTCGAAATTTCTCCGGTTCCATGTTATTCGGAATGAGTTTGTTAACAAGTCCTGATCAATGTTATTAGGGATTCCTTTTGATGATCATGAGATGGATGAAACTAGAAGGCACAACTCTCTATACCCTCCTTTTACTCTCTGTTATTTATACAAAATAAAATAAAAATAAGCATTTTCCGTCTGTTATCTGATTTATCCGTGCAATATAAAAATACCCCGAAAATAGAAGTTCTCCAAATGCCCTGAAATTTAAATATGATTTTTTCCGGAATATTTGAGAACACCGAGAACACAGCAGGGGGGCATCCACCTGGCCACGAGGGTGGAGGGCGCGCCCTGCCCCCTGGGCGTGCCCCCTGCCTCATGGGCCCACGGTGGCCCTCCTCCACTTATTCCTGCACCCACATAGTTCTTCTTCCTCCCACAAACACCAATATCCAGTTCAACCCGAGTCCAAGCTCATTTTGCTACCATTTTCGATCTCCTTGCTCAAAGCACCTCTCACAAAACTGCTTGGGGAGATTGTTCCTTGGTATGTGACTCCTCCATTGGTCTAATTAGTTTTTGTTCTAGTGCTTTATTCATTGCAAATTTGTGCTGTCTAGGTGACCCTGTTCTTGAGTTTGCATGTCAAATTTATATGGTCCCAAGTAGTTCTAATGCATGATATAGGCTCTAGGCACTTGTAGGAGTTGTTGCTATCAATTTTGTTGAGCTTGGCTCACTTTTATTTGAAGTTACTAAAAATTTCAGAATTTTTTAGAAAATAATGAAGAGAGTTTTGAGGGGCTTATCGAGCCGAAGCTCAAAGGAAAAGCAAAATGAAAAAGCGGAGAGGCCCAAATATAATCTTCCTCGCACCGCGGAGGTTCGGCCGTGTGAATGGCCTTCCAAAGATTTCTTGAGAGCAGCGGGATTTATGATGATTTTTGTGAATTGGCTGAGAATGCAGGCCTCACCGCCTTCCTCCACGACCAATGCGAACGATATCTCTTACTCACCAATATCTTTGTGCAAAACTTTCATTTCCATGCTAGGAGCTCACCACCTACGGTGGAGTTTTATTTATATGATGAGCATAAGGAGATGTCACTTTATGATTTTTGTCAGGTTTGTTTGATCCCTTTCGAGGGCATGATAGAGGAACCACATCGCGGCGATGTGGATGGGTTTATTGATACCATCACTGTAGGGGAAACGAGGAAGGTTTCCGATGCACGAATCACTAGCATACATTTTCCTGTTTTACGCTACTTTGCAATATTTGCTAGTCGTTGCTTAATTGGTCGCGGAAACTATGGAAACCTTAGTGTTCCTGATATTATTATTTTGTTCCACGGTTTATTCTGTGATAACTCTGTTAGTATGGGCGGTATTATTGCTAAACGGTTAAGTCTGAACCGTACAAAGGGCCCCATCTTTGGAGGCATCTATGCTTCACGCCTAGCTGCACATTTTAACACACCTATTAGGCATTATGAGAAGGAAGAAAAAATTGCTGACCCCCTATTTATTTAGATTATAAGAGTATGGTGGCACACGACTTTATTGTTAAGAATAGGGAAGGGGAGCTTAAATACAAATTGTTCTTTCATAAACATCATCCTGAGACTATTACCCTGCCTGCTCCTTCCTTGTTTGATTTATCTGCAGGCCAATACCTTGTCCCGTTAGAGGCTATTCACGCCTACTGGAACCCTACATCAGCCACAGAGCCAGAGTCGGAACCACAAGTTGATCCTCCACGACAGTCTAATTACCAGTGGGATCCGGAGATGATTGACAACCAGTGGCAATCAGAGTCTTCTTCTTCGCAGTACGACCCCAACTATAACTATGGATATCCGCCAGGTCAAGCGTGGCCATAGACCAACTTAGGCCAAAAGCCTAAGCTTGGGGAGTACATATTTCTCACCGACATTACATTCATGTTCACACACTCATTGCTAGATGTCGGTGCTCATACTTTTTCATTGTATCATCCATGCTAGTTTATTTCTTTTTTATGCTTTCTTCTTATTTGTTTAATAAACCTTAAGAAAAACAAAAACAAAAATTAGTTGTAGCTTTTAATTAGTTTACTTTCCATGCTTGTAGTAGTGCCTAAAAAGAAAACCCAAAAAGATTTCCTGTTCTTCTTTTGCTTATTGGGAGCTCTCCCGTTTAAATAGTTTTATTTCTTTTCTTTGGGGGTCGATAGGAGAAGACCATAATTAAATTGTTGAAGTGGCTCTTATATGCATTATTGTTGATCTGACAAAAGAGCCCATATTGTCTTGTCTTCTCCTGTCTATTGAATGATTGCAGATTCCAGCTTAGTCTAATGCACGTGCACTACTATTATTATTCACATCATTCGGTCGTGCGACTGAAAGGCAATTATGATGATATATGATGGACTGACTGAGATGAGAAAAGCTGGTATGAACTCGACCTCTCTTGTTTTTGTAAATATGATTAGTTCATCGTTCTTGATTCAGCCTATTATGAATAAACATGTTTGCAATGAAAACTAGAGATCATAGTTTCTTGTGCCATGCTTAATTACTAGGAGCTTATAATGGTTTACCTTGCGTGCCAACATGCTATTAAAATGGTTGTGATGTTGTATGATAGGGTGGTATCCTCCTCTGAATGATTTAAGTGACTTGACTTAGCACATGTTCACGCATGTAGTTGAAACAAAATCAACATAGCCTTCACGATATTTATGTTCATGGTGGATTATATCCTGATCATGCTTGCATTCGGTGTTGATTAATTTTAATGCATATTCATGACTTTTGTCGCTCTCTAGCTGGGCGCTTCCTAGTCTTTTGCTAGTCTTCACCTGTACTAAGCAGGAATACTGATTGTGCATCCAACTCCATAAACCCCAAAGTTATTCCATATGAGTCCACCATACCTACCTATATACAGTATCTACCTGTCGTTCCAAGTAAATTTGTATGTGCCAAACTCTAAACCTTCAAATAAATATCCTGTTTTGTATGCTCGAATAGCTCATGTATCAACTAGGGCTGTCCGTATCTTCTATGTTAGGCGGGTTATTCTCAAGAGGAGTGGACTCCGCTCCTCACTCACAAGAAAATGGCTAGTCACCAGGATGCCCAGTCCCATGCTTTATGCAAATCAAATCAAAATAATTGCAAAAAAACTCCCCCTGGGACTCTTGTTAGTTGGAGGTACTCATTGTTTCGACCAAGCCATGGATTGATGCTTGTTGGTGGAGGGGGAGTATAAACTTTACCATTCTGTTTGGGAACCGCCTATAATGTGTGTAGCATGGAAGATATCGCCATCTCTTGGTTGTTATGTTGACAATGAAAGTATACCGCTCAAAATATTATTCACCTCTATTTCAAAATCGAGCTTTGGAACCTCTACAAATCCCTGCTTCCCTCTGCGAAGGGCCTATCTATTTACTTTTATGTTGAGTCACCATCCTCTTATTAAAAAGCACCAGTTGGAGAGCACCGCTGTCATTTGCATTCATTACTGTTAGTTTACATTGAGTATGACTTGACTGGATCTCTTTTACCATGAGTTACAATTAGTTAGTCCTGGATCTTTAAAGATGCTCTGCATTTATGTTTTGCGGTCTCAGAAAGGGCTAGCGAGATACCATCTTGTTGTATCATATTATGATTGTTTTGAGAAAGTGTTGTCATCTGAGATTTATTATTATTGCTCGCTAGTTGATTATGCCATTGATATGAGTAAACATGAGACCTATGCGTTATTGTGAATATGGTTAGTTCATAATCTTTGCTGAAAACTTGAATGTTGGCTTTACATATTTACAACAACAAGAGCAAACAGAGTTTGTAAAAGTTTTGCTTTATCACTTTCAGTTTGTCAACTGAATTGCATGAGGACAAGCAAAGGTTTAAGCTTGGGGGAGTTGATACGTCTTTGTCGTATCTACTTTTCCAAACACTTTTGCCCTTGTTTTGGACTCTAACTTGCATGATTTGAATGGAACTAACCCGGACTGACGCTCTTTTCAGCAGAATTGCCATGGTGTTATTTATGTGCAGAAACAAAAGTTCTCTGAATGACCTGAAACTTCACGGAACGTCTATTTGGAAATAATAAAAAATCCTTGCAAAATATGAAGACCAGGGGGCCCACACCCTAGCCACGAGGGTGGGGGCGCGCCTGCCCCCCCAGGGCGCGCCCCTACCTCGTGGGCCCCCTGGAGCTCCTCCGACCTCAACTCCAACTCTATATATTTGCTTTCGGGGAGAGAAAAATCAAAGAGAAGGATTCATCGCGTTTTACGATACGGAGCCGCCGCCAAGCCCTAAAACCTCTCGAGAGGGCTGATTTGGAGTCCGTTCGGGGCTCCGGAGAGGGGAATCCGTCACCATCGTCATCATCAACCTTCTTCCATCACTAATTTCATGATGCTCACGCCATGCGTGAGTAATTCCATCATAGGCTTGCTGGACGGTGATGGGTTGGATGAGATTTATCATGTAATCGAGTTAGTTTTGTTAGGGTTTGATCCCTAGTATCCACTATATATGTTCTGAGGTTGATGTTGCTATGACTTTGCTATGCTTAATGCTTGTCACTAGGGCCCGAGTGCCATGATTTCAGATCTGAACCTATTATGTTTTCATCAATATATGAGAGTTCTTGATCCTATCTTGCAAGTCTATAGTCACCTACTATGTGTTATGATCCGACAACCCCAAAGTGACAATAATCGGGACCACTCCCGGTGATGACCGTAGTTTGAGGAGTTCATGTATTCACTATGTGTTAATGCTTTGGTCCGGTACTCTATTAAAAGGAGGCCTTAATATCCCTTAGTTTCCATTAGGACCCCGTTGCCACGGGAGGGTAGGACAAAAGATGTCATGCAAGTTCTTTTCCATAAGCATGTATGACTATATTCAGAATACATGCCTACATTACATTGATGAATTGGAGCTAGTTCTGTGTCACCCTAGGTTATGACTGTTACATGATGAACCGCATCCGGCATAATTCACTATCACCGATCCATTGCCTACGAGCTTTCCATATATTGTTCTTCGCTTATTTACTTTTCCGTTGCTATTGCTATCATCACTACAAAATACCAAAAACATTACTTTTGCAATCATTACCTTTTGCTACCGTTACCACTACTATGATATTACTTTGCTACTAAATACCTTGCTGCAGATATCAAGTTTCCAGGTGTGGTTGAATTGACAACTCAGCTGCTAATACTTGAGAATATTCTTTGGCTCCCCTTGTGTCGAATCAATAAATTTGGGTTGAATACTCTACCCTCGAAAATGTTGCGATCCCCTATACTTGTGGGTTATCAGTGGGTAAACAAATTACTGTTGAGAAATTGACAGAATTGAGCATAGTTATGAGAATATCTAGGTATGATCATGTATATAGGCATCACGTCCAAAATAAGTAGAATGACTCCTGCCTGCATCTACTACTATTACTCCACACATCGACTGCTATCCAGCATGCATCTAGAGTATTAAGTTCAAGAGAACAGAGTAACACTTTAAGCAAGATGACATGATGTAGAGGGATAAACTCATGCAATATGATATAAAACTCATCTTGGTATCCTCGATGGCAACAATACAATACGTGCCTTGCTGCCCCTACTGTCACTGGGAAAGGACACCGCAAGATGGAACCCAAAGCTAAGCACTTCTCCCATTGCAAGAAAGATCAATCTAGAAGGCCAAACCAAACCGGTAATTCGAAGAGACTTGCAAAGATAACCAATCATACATAAAAGAATTCAGAGAGATTCAGATATTGCTCATAGATAAACTTGATCATAAACCCACAATTCATCGATCTCAACAAACACACTGCAAAAGAAGATTATATCGAATAGATCTCCACAAGAGAGGGGGAGAACTTTGTATTGAGATCCAAAAAGAGAGAAGAAGCCGTCTAGCTAATAACTATGGAACCGTAGGTCTGAAGTAAACTAGTCACACTTCATCGGAGAGGCTATGGTGTTGATGTAGAAGCCCTTCGTGATCGATGCCCCCTCCGGCGGAGCTTCGGAAAAGGCCCCAAGATGGGATCTCGTGGATACAAAAAGTTACGGTGGTGGAATTAGGGTTTTGGCTCCATATCTGGTAGTTTGGGGGTACGTAGGTATATATAGGAGGAAGGAGTACGTCGGAGGAGCAACGTGGGCCCCACGAGGGTGGAGGGCGCGCCTGAGGGGTAGGCGCGCCCCCTACCTCGTGCCTTCCTGGTTGATTGCTTGACGTAGGGTCCAAGTCCTCTGGATCATGTTCGTTCCAAAATCACGTTTCCGAAGGTTTCATTCCGTTTGGACTTTGTTTGATATTCTTTTTTCTACGAAACCCTAAAATAGGCAAAAAAACAACAATTCTGGGCTGGGCCTCCGGTTAATAGGTTAGTCCCAAAAATAATATAAAAGTGTATAATAAAGGCCAATAATGTCCAAAACAGGATATAATATAGCATGGAATAATAAAAAATTATAGATACATTGGAGACGTATCACTATTGTTTGTCTTTATTGCTTTTGTTGCTGTCAGCTTGCGAGTACATTCAAAGTACTCGCCTGGCGTGTCATTGCCAGATTGCAGGTGTGTTGGAAATATGCCCTAGAGGCAATAATAAAGTGGTTATTATTATATTTCCTTGTTCATGATAATTATATATTATTCATGCTATAACTGTATTAACCGGAAAACGTGATACATGTGTGAATACATAGATTGTAATATGTCCCTATTAAGCCTCTAGTTAACTAGCTCATTGATCAATAGATGGTCATGGTTTCCTGACCATGTACATTGGATGTCGTTGATAACGGGATCACATTATTAGGAGAATGATGTGATGGACAAGATCCAATCCTAAGCGTAGCACAAGATCGTGTAGTTCGCTTGCTAAAGCTTTTCTAATGTCAAGTATCATTTCCTTAGACCATGAAATTGTGCAACTTCCGGATACAGTAGGAATGCTTTGGGTGTGGCAAACGTCACACTGTAACTGGGTGGCTATAAAGGTGCACTACAGGTATCTCCGAAAGTATCTGTTGGGTTGGCACGAATCGAGACTGGGATTTGTCACTCCGTATGACGGAGAGGTATCTCTGGGCCCACTTGGTAATGCATTATCATAACGAGCTCAATGTGACTAAGGAGTTGGTCATGGGATCATGCATTATGGAACGAGTAAAGAGACTTGAGGTATGGGGATACCGACGATCGAATCTCGGGCAAGTAACATACCGATAGACAAAGGGAATTGCATACGGGATTGATTGAATCCTCGACATCGTGGTTCATCCGATGAGATAATCATGGAACATGTGGGAGCCAACATGGGTATCCAGACCCCGATGTTGGTTATTTTCTGGAGAGATGTCTCGGTCATGTCTGCATGGTTCCCGAACCCGTAGGGTCTACGCACTTAAGGTTCGGTGATGCTAGAGTTGTTATGGGAAATAGTATGTGGTTACCGAAGGTTGTTCGGAGTCCCGGATGCGATCCCGGACATCACAAGGAGTTCCGGAATGGTCTGGAGGTGAAGAATTATATATGGAAAGTCTTGTTTCAGTCGCCGGAATAATTTCAGGGGTTATCTGTATTGTACCGAGACCACCGGAAGGTGTCCGAGGGTCCACCAGGTGGGGCCACCTGCCTCGGTGGGCCTAGTGGGATGAACAAAGGGGAGAACCAGCCCAACCCTAGTGGGCTGGTGTGCCCCCCCAAGGGGGCCCAAGGCGCCTAGGGTTAGAAACCCTAGGGGGGTGGGGGCGCCTCCCACCTGACTTGGGGGACAAATTCCCCCTTGGCCGTCGCCCCCTTGTGGATGGAATCTAGGGGGTGGCCCCCTCTCCTCTTCCCCCTATAAATAGTGGGGATGGGAGGGCTGCCACACCCTTCCCCTGGCGCAGCCCCTCCCCCTCCCCAACACCTCCTCCTCCTCCATAGTGCTTGACGAAGCCCTGCCGGAGAACCACGAGCTCCATCACCACCACACCGTCGTGCTGTCGGAGCCCTGACGAAGCCCTGACGAAGCCCTCCCTCTCCCTCAGCTTCTCCTCTCCCCTTGCTGGATCAAGAAGGAGGGGACGTTCCTGGGCTATACGTGTGTTGAATGCGGAGGCATCGTCTGTTCGGCACTGGATCGGATCTTCCGCGATTTGAATCGCCGCGAGTATGACTCCATCATCCGCGTTCCTTGTAACGCTTCCGCTTAGCGATCTTCAAGGGTATGAAGATGCACTCCCTCTCTCTCGTTGCTATCATCTCCTAGATTGATCTTGGTGACACGTAGGAAAATTTTGAATTATTGCTACGTTACCCTACAGTGGCATCATGAGCTAGGTCTATGCGTAGATTCTATGCACGAGTAGAACACAAAGTAGTTGTGGGTGATGATTTGTTCAATTTGCTTACCGTTACTAGTCTTATCTTGATTCGGGGGCATTGTGGGATGAAGCGGCCCGGACCGACCTTACACATACGCTTACGTGAGACTGGTTCCACCGACTAACATGCACTTGATGCATAAGGTGGCCAGCGGGTGTCTGTCTCTCCCACTTTAGTCGGACCGGATTTGATGAAAAGGGTCCTTATGAAGGGTAAATAGCAATTAGCATATCACCATTGTGGTTTGCGTAGGTAATAAACATTCTTGCTAGAAACCCATAGCAGCCACGTAAAACATGCAACAACAATTAGAGGACGTCTAACTTGTTTTTGCAGGTATGCTATGTGATGTGATATGGCCAAAAGGATGCGATGAATGATATATGTGATGTATGAGATTGATCATGTTCTTGTAATAGGAATCACGACTTGCATGTTGATGAGTATGACAACCGGCAGGAGCCATAGGAGTTGTCTTAATTTATTGTATGACTTGCGTGTCAATGAAAACGCCATGTAATTACTTTACTTTATCGCTAACCGTTAGCCGTAGTAGTAGAAGTAATAGTTGGCGAGACAACTTCATGAAGACACGATGATGGAGATCATGATGATGGATGTAAGAGCATGTTTATCCCTTAGTAGTTTTGGTGATTGATGACAATGCTTTTGCGGACTAATCATGTGCAATGAGCATTTCAGATATACCGTGTCTAAGCACAAGACGATTTGGTACCCCTCGGAGTTATCAAAGACGGCATTTCTCTATGTTTCTTTTCGGTGGACTTGAGTCGTAGGAAAGCCGTACTATTAAGAGGGGGTCCACGTTGGAAAGGTTTGGGTGGAATCAACACGTACACGTCTGCTCCTTTTTGCACCACCTTTCCTTTATCTCTTGGGAGCATCCTCCGTCTCTCTGCGTCTTTGCAAAATGAAGGACTCCTAGTGTTGCTGTTCTGGGGCATGCAGTAGTACTACTCTTCGGAGCGGTAGTACCGCAGGGCCTTGCGGTAGTACCGACCATAGGCGCGGTAGTACCATGGGTACTCATGATAGTACCGCTCCTCTGGAGCGGTAGTACCGTGGCCTCTAGCCAGGCTCAGCTGCTCGAGCGGTTGTAGGGGCGGATGTAATTTTTTACATCCACGCCCTACGCGGTAGTACCGCCCCATGGGTGCGGTAGTACCGTGAGCCCTGGCCTGGCACAACAACATGAGCGGAAGTAGGGGCGGATGTAATTTTTTACATCCGCGCCCTACGCGGTAGTACCGCTCCAGGCATGCGGCACTACCGTGCCAGATTTTTGCACAGATCCCAACTCAGTGAAAGTAGCCACGAATGTATTTTTATGTGTCCTTTCCTTCCCAAGTCTGGACTATCCCTGCCTTGTGGTAGTATCGCAAGGGGGAGCGGTAGTACCGCGCCAGCGGTTCTACTGCCCTCTGCTTCATCGCATCAGGGCTGCTTTGGATTCTGCTGTATGGGTGGTAGTACTATAATGACTTGTGGTAGTACCGTGTGCCCTAGCGGTAGTACCACGCCTCCGGTGCGGTAGTACCATGCTTCGCAGGCTGAGTTGGTGGATAACGGTTGGATTTGTTCTTCCACTATATAAGGGGAGTTTTCTTCTCCGAGTTGATCACCTCTTCTACCTCTAAGCTCCATTGTTGCTCTAAGCTCCATTTTCGCCCGATTTCTCTCCCTATCCAATCAAACTTGTTGATCTCCTAGGGATTGGTTGAGAAGGCCTAGATCTACACATCCACCAAGAGATATTTGATTCCTCCCACTAATCCCTCGCGGATCTTGTTACTCTTGGGTGTTTGAGCACCCTAGATGGGTGAGGTCACCACGGAGCCATACTCCATTATGGTGAAGCTTCGTGGTGTTGTTGGGAGCCTCCAATTAAGTTGTGGAGATTGCCTCAACCTTGTTTGTAAAGGTTCAGTCACCGCCTTCAAGGGCACCAATAGTGGAATCGCAGCATCTCGCATTGTGTGAGGGCGTGAGGAGAATACGGTGGCCCTAGTGGCTTCTTGAGGAGCATTGTGCCTCCACACCACTCCAACGGAGGCGTACTTCCTCTCAAAGGGAAGGAACTTCGGCAACACATCCTCGTCTTCACCGACTCCACTCTTGGTTATCTCATCCCTTTACTCGTGCAAGCTTATCTTGTGTTACTTCCCTTGCTCGCTTGTTTACTTATTGTTGTTGCATCATATAGGTTGCTCACCTAGTTGCATATCTAGACAACCTACTTTGATGCAAAGTTTAAATTGGTAAAGAAAAGCTAAAAATTGTTAGTTGCATATTCCCCCCCCCTCTAGTCAACTATATCGATCCTTTCAATTGGTATCAAAGCCTCGTCTCTTTTTAGGGACTTTAACATCCAAAGAGTATGGTTGACAACGTAGACGATGAGGAGGAGCACCCCGGTGTGATTCCATCCTCGTCTACGGCCGATGGGGGAACCTCAATCTCATGTGAGGAACTCAATGTGGCCTTGGACACATTTAAAACCTCCATGACGGCCGAGGTCAAAGGCATGCTTAAAGATTTTCTTGATGGTCTTAAATTATCCACCGCGCCATTGGAAGTGGTTGATCCCAGTAACAAGGTGACGGTTCCTAACTCCGACAAGGGGGAAGCTTCTAGTGATAAAGTTCCTTTGTCTAGTGGTAAAAGTGGAAATGGCTGTTGGAAATATGCCCTAGAGGCAATAATAAATTGGTTATTATTATATTTCCTTGTTCATGATAATCGTTTGTTATCCATGCTATAATTGTATTGATAGGAAACTAAGATACATGTGTGGATACATAGACAACACCATGTCCCTAGTAAGCCTCTAGTTGACTAGCTCGTTGATCAATAGATGGTTACGGTTTCCTGACCATGGACATTGGATGTCATTGATAACGGGATCACATCATTAGGAGAATGATGTAATGGACAAGACCCAATCCTGAGCCTAGCACAAAGATCGTACAGTTCGTATGCTAAAGCTTTTCTAATGTCAAGTATCATTTCCTTAGACCATGAGATTGTGCAACTCCCGGATACCGTAGGAATGCTTTGGGTGTATCAAACGTCACAACGTAACTGGGTGGCTATAAAGGTGCATTACAGGTATCTCTGAAAGTGTCTGTTGGGTTGGCACGAATCGAGACTGGGATTTGTCACTCCGTGTAAACGGAGAGGTATCTTTGGGCCCACTCGGTAGGACATCATCATATGCGCAATGTGACCAAGGAGTTGATCACGGGATGATGTGTTACGGAACGAGTAAAGAGACTTGCCGGTAACGAGATTGAACTAGGTATTGGATACCGACGATCGAATCTCGGGCAAGTAACATACCGATAGACAAAGGGAATTGTATACGGGATTGATTGAGTCCTTGACATCGTGGTTCATTCGATGAGATCATCGTGGAACATGTGGGAGCCATCATGGGTATCCGATCCCGCTGTTGGTTATTGACCAGAGAACGTCTCGGTCATGTCTGCATGTCTCCCGAACCCGTAGGGTCTACACACTTAAGGTTCGGTGACGCTAGGGTTATGAAGATATGTGTATGCAGTAACCCGAATATTGTTCGGAGTCCCGGATGAGATCCCGGACGTCACGAGGAGTTCCGGAATGGTCCGGAGATAAAGAATTATATATAGGAAGTGTTGTTTCGGCCATCGGGACAAGTTTCGGGGTTATCGGTATTGTACCGGGACCACCGGAAGGGTCCCGGGGGCCCACCGGGTGGGGCCACCTGTCCCGGGGGGCCACATGGGCTGTAAGGGGTGCGCCTTGGCCTATATGGGCCAAGGGCACCAGCCCCTATAGGCCCATGCGCCTAGGGTTTCCATATGGGAGGAGTCCCACTAGTGGAAGGCACCTCTAGGTGCCTTGGGGGGGAGGGAAACCTCCCTTGGGCAGCCGCACCTAGGAGATTGGATCCCCTAGGTTGTGCACCCCCCCCCTTGGCCCTCCTATATATAGTGGGGGAGAGGAGGAATTTCACACACCAGCCCCTGGCGCCTCCCTCTCTCCCCGTTACGTCTCTCCCTCGTAGTATAGGCGAAGCCCTGCTACTGTGACGCCCTGCATCCACCACCACGCCGTCGTGTTGCTGGATCTTCATCAACCTCTCCCTCTCCCCTTGCTGGATCAAGGCATGGGAGATGTCTCCGGGCTGTACGTGTGTTGAACGCGGAGGTGCCGTGCGTTCGGCACTTGATCATCGGTGATTTGAATCACGACGAGTACGACTCCATCAACCCCGTTCACTTGAACGCTTCCGCTTAGTGATCTACAAGGGTATGTAGATGCACTCTCCTTCCCCTCGTTGCTGGTTTCTACATAGATAGATCTTGGTGATACGTAGGAAAATTTTGCATTTATGCTATGTTCCCCAACAGTGGCATCATGAGCTAGGTCTATTGCGTAGATTCTATGCACGAGTAGAACACAAAGTAGTTGTGGGCGTTGATTTTGTTCAATATGCTTGCCGTTACTAGTCTTATCTTGATTCGGCGGCATCGTGGGATGAAGCGGCCCAGACCGACCTTACACGTACTCTTACGTGAGACAGGTTCCACCGACTAACATGCACTAGTTGCATAAGGTGGCTAGCGGGTATCTGTCTCTCCCACTTTAGTCGGATCGGATTCGATGAAAAGGGTCCTTATGAAGGGTAAATAGCAATTGGCATATCACGTTGTGGTTTTGCGTAGGTAAGAAACGTTCTTGCTAGAAACCCATAGCAGCCACGTAAAACATGCAAACAACAATTAGAGGACGTCTAACTTGTTTTTGCAGGGTATGCTATGTGATGTGATATGGCCAAAAGGATGTGATGAATGTTATGTATGAGATTGATCATGTTCTTGTCAAGGGAATCACGACTTGCATGTCGATGACGAGACAACTTCAAGAAGACACGATGATGGAGATCATGATGATGGAGATCATGGTGTCATACCGGTGACAAGATGATCATGGAGCCCCAAGATGGAGATCAAAGGAGCTATATGATATTGGCCATATCATGTCACTATTATTTGATTGCATATGATGTTTATCATATTTATACATCTTATTTGCTTAGTACGATGGTAGTAAATAAGATGATCCCTCATTAAAATTTCAAGAAGTGTTCTCCCCTAACTGTGCACCGTTGCTACGGTTCGTCGCTTCGAAGCATCACGTGTTAATCGGGTGTGATAGATCCTTTCGTTCACATACAACGGGTGTAAGCAAGATTTACACATGCAAAAACACTTAGGGTTAACTTGACGAGCCTAGCATGTGAAGACATGGCCTCGGGACACAGAGACCGAAAGGTCGAGCATGAGTCGTATAGAAGATACGATCAACATGAAGATGTTCACCGACGTTGACTAGTCCGTCTCATGTGTTAATCGGACACGGCCTAGCTCACTCGGATCATGTAATCACTTAGATGACTAGAGGGATCTAATCTAAGTGGGAGTTCATAAGATGAACTTAATTATCCTGAACATAGTCAAAAGGATTTTGCAAATTATGTCGTAGCTCACGCTATAGTTCTACTGTTTAGATATGTTCCTAGAGGAAAAAATTAGTTGAAAGTTGATAGTAGCAATTATGCGGACTAGGTCCGTAAACTGAGGATTGTCCTCATTGCTTCATAGAAGGCTTATGTCCTTAATGCACCGCTCAGTGTGCTGAACCTCGAACGTTGTCTCTGGATGTTGCGAACATCTAACATACACATTTTGATAACTACATGATAGTTCAGTTAAACGGTTTAGAGTTGAGGCACCAAAGACGTTTTGAAACGTCACGAAACATATGAGATGTTTTGAGGGCTGAAATTGGAATTTCAGGCTCGTGCCCACGTCAAGAGGTATAAGACCTCCGACGATTTTTCTTAACCTGCAAACTAAGGAGAAAAGCTCAATTGTTGAGCTTGTGCTCAGATTGTCTGAGTACAACAATCACTTGAATCAAGTGGGAGTTAATCTTCCAGATGAGATAGTGATGTTTCTCCGAAGTCATTACCACCAAGCTGCTAGAGCTTCGTGATGAACTATAATATATTGGGGACATGTATGATGATCCTTGAGATATTCGCGATGTTTGACACCACAAAAGTAGAAATCAAGAAGGAGCATCAATTGTTGATGGTTGGTGAAACCACTAGTTTCAAGAAGGGCAAGGGCAAGAAGGGATACTTCATGAAACGGCAATTCAGCTGCTGCTCTAGTGAAGAAACCCAAGGTTGAACCCAAACCCGAGACTAAGTGCTTCTGTAATAAAGGGAACAACCACTGGAGCAGAATTACCCTAGAACCTTGGTAGATTAGAAGGCTGGCAAGGTCGATAGAAGTATATTGGATATACATTGTGTTGATGTGTACTTTACTAGTACTCCTAGTAGCACCAGGGTATTAGATACCGGTTCGGTTGCTAAGTGTTAGTAACTGGAAATAAAAGCTACGGAATAAACAGAGACTAGCTAAAGGTGAGCTGACGATATGTGTTGGAAGTGTTCTCAATGTTGATATGATCAAGCATCGCACGCTCCCTCTATCATCGAGATTGGTGTTTGCGTTGAGCATAGACATGATTGGATTATGTCTATCGCAATACGGTTATTCATTTAAGGAGAATAATGGTTACTCTGTTTATTTGAATAATACCTTCAATGGTCTTACACCTAAAATGAATGGTTTATTGAATCTCGATCGTAGTGATACACATGTTCATGCCAAAAGATAGTAATGATAGTACCACCTGGCACTGCCACGTAAGTCATATCGGTATAAAACACATGAAGAAGCTCCATGTTGATGGATCTTTGGACTCACTCATTTTTGAAAAGTTTGAGACATGCGAACCATGTCTATTGGTGTGTATGCATGAAGAAAACTCCATGCAAATGGACCGTTTGAACTCACTTGATCTTGAATCACTTGAGACATGCAAATCATACCACATGGGCACGATGATTGAAAGCCTCGGTTTCAGTAAAATGGAACTAGAAAGCAAATTGTTGGAAGTAATACATTTTGATGTGTGCAGTCCAATGAGTGCTGAGGCATGTAGTGGATATCGTTATGTTCTTACTTCACAGATGATTTGAGTAGATGTTGAGTATATTTACTTGATGAATCACGAGTCTGAATTATTGAAAGGTTCAAGTAATTTCAGTGTGAAGTTGAAAGATCGTCGTGACAAGAGGATAAAAAAAACTATGATATGA
This sequence comes from Triticum aestivum, assembly GCF_018294505.1. Classification (NCBI taxonomy): domain Eukaryota; kingdom Viridiplantae; phylum Streptophyta; class Magnoliopsida; order Poales; family Poaceae; genus Triticum; species Triticum aestivum. The sequence goes on along the minus strand of NC_057809.1, from coordinate 528,512,431 downwards.
TCATAGAGATGAATATCTGAATTGCGAGTTTGGCACAGAATTAAGACATTGTGGAAATTGTTTCACAACTGATACAGCCTGGAACACCATAGTGTGATGGTGTGTCCGAACATCATAACTGCACCCTATTGGATATGATGCATACCATGATGTCTCTTATCAAATTACCACAATGGTTTATGGGTTAGGCATTAGAGACAACCACATTCACTTTAAATAGGGCACCACGTAATTCCGATGAGATGACACCGTATGAACTATGGTTTAGAGAAACCTAAGCTGTCATTTCTTAAAAGTTTGGGGCTGCGACGCTTATGTGAAAAAGTTTCAGGCTGATAAGCTCGAACCCAAAGCGGATAAATGCATCTTCATAGGACACCCAAAACAGTTGGGTATACCTCCTGTCTCAGATCCGAAAGCAATAAGGGATTGTTTCTAGAATCGGGTCCTTTCTCGAGGAAAAGTTTCTCTCGAAAGAATTGAGTGGGAGGATGGTGGAGACTTGATGAGGTTATTGAACCGTCTCTTCAACTAGTGTGTGGCAGGGCATAGGAAGTTGTTCCTGTGGCACCTACACCAATTGAAGTGGAAGCTTATGATGGTGATCATGAAACTTCAGATCAAGTCACTATCAAACCTCATAGGATGACAAGGATGCGTACTACTTCAGAGTGGTACGTTATCCTGTCTTGGAAGTCATGTTGCTAGACAACAATGAACCTACGAGCTATGGAGAAGCGATGGTGGGCCTGGATTCCGATAAATGGCTCGAGGCCATATAATCCGAGAGAGGATCCATATATGAAAACAAAGTGTAGACTTTGGAAGAACTACTTGATGGTCGTAAGGCTGTTGAGTACAGATGGATTTTAAAAGGAAGACGGACAATGATGGTAAATGTCACCATTAAGAAAGCTCGACTTGTCATTAAGATGTTTTTCGACAAGTTCAAAGAGTTGACTACGATGAGACTTTCTCACTCGTAGCGATGCTAAGAGTCTGTTGGAATTATATTAGCGATTACTGCATTATTTATGAAATCTTGCAGATAGGATGTCAACACATTGTTTCCTCGACGATTTTCTTGAGGAAAGGTTGTATGTGATACAACCGGAAGGTTTTGTCAATCCTGAAAGATGCTAATAGGTATGCAAAGCTCTAGCAATCCTTCTAAGGACTGGAGTAAGCATCTCGGAGTTGGAATGTATGCTTTGATGAGATGATCAAAGATTTTGGGTGTATACAAAGTTTATGAGAAACTGGTATTTCCAAAGAAGTGAGTGGGAGCACTATAGATTTTCTGATGAATATATGTTGTTGATCGGAAATGACGTAGAATTTCTGGAAAGCATATAGGGTTATTGGGAAAGTGTTTTTCAATGGAAAGCCTGGATTAAGCTACTTGAGCATTGAGCATCAAGATCTATAAGGATAGATCAAAACGCTTAATAGTACTTTCAAATGAGCACATGCCTTGACGTGATCTTGAAGGTGTTCAAGATGGATCAGTCAAAGAAGGAGTTCTTGCCTGAGTTGTAAGGTATGAAGTTAAGACTTAAAGCTCGACCGCGGCAGAATAGAGAGAAAGGACGAAGGTCGTCCCCTATGCTTAAGACATAGGCTCTATAGTATGCTATGCTGTGTACCGCACCTGAAGTGTGCCTTACCATGAGTCAGTCAAGGGGTACAAGAGTGATCCAAGAATGGATCATAGGACAGCGGTCAAAGTTATCCTTAGTAACTAGTGGACTAAGGAATTTTCTCGATTATGGAGGTGGAAAAGAATTCGTCGTAAAGGGTTACGTCGATGCAAGCTTAGCATCTATCCGGATAGCTCTGAGTAGAGATACCAGATACATAT